>NC_136764.1:6351286-6487266 GCF_947034865.1 Barbatula barbatula
TGTTTACCTCATCTGTAAGTCGCTTTGGTTAAGTGTCTGCTAAATGACTAAATGCGTTACCCTTACAAACAAATAAGGTTACACAGGTGCACTATTACTTTACTTCTTTTAAACCAAAGAATAAAGTTCTTGAAACGTCCAAGAGTCACTGGGGGGACTTTTATTTAAACATAATTGCCATTTTATCCATGTATAAAATGTTCATTACATTTGGAGGCTATTTCATCAATAAAAATTGCCTTCATGAACTACACACCCCTGCGCTAGCCTCATTTCCAGCCATGTATGTACAGTAAAAAACAATAGTAGTTTGCTGAGAGCAAGTCTCGCTTTCTTTGGTCAAGGCCCGCCCGAGAGGCCTTATGACTGACATGTAAAATAACCAATCATGTGTTGTGCTGCATCATGTTTAGAGGCGTGGAAATGTCCCGACAGACCTGTGTACATTCCGGAACGAAAGTAGACAACAATGTTGAAATAAAAAATGACAATTCAAATTTTTCACGAAATATTGCAGCGTTTACTGTAAATAGTTTATCAATGTGGGTCATTCTCTTTTTAAAATTCATGTGCCCTCAAAATGTCAAAATCCACTTCGGCCTCTAGTGACTATCCGTTTTAAATGACGTATGTTAGACGGCATGGGCGGAGCATCCGTCATAACTCCTCCCCTTCAACTGTTAGTCTGCTCACAGTTCCATTTTGAAATCGTCGTTTTTATACATCCAATCAAATCGCAGTGGAAAAAAAACGCAATTCATTCGAAATTCCATTTTAGCTGGAAATGCGTCAAAATACGGAAGTAAAAACGATTGCAACTTACGGTTCACGACGACTTTAAAGAGTTCATGCCGTGAACCTTGCATGCTTTAAAATATTTAGCGTCAGGTCGATGAATTCACGACAATGTAAAAACACGACAGCTTACTTCATCGAACAGACCCATTTGTGGTGTTTCCAACGGTTACGTCTGAGGCTGATACTAGCTCAGAGCATAGTGTACTTCAAAGTGTTTTTTCATAAACTAAAAATGGCTACAAGTGTTCAACTTCACCTAAAGCATAGTTGCAGAACAAAAAAAAATGTGTAGCTATAAACTAGTTCTCAAAGTTTACTATTGGAACTTTAAAAAGTACATTTTTATAACCTAAACAGTGGGGCGATTGAGGTCCAAGTAATATTGAAATAGTACACATATGATGTGTACTACTAGTACAAGGATATTAGTATACATACTGAAGTTCTTATACTTGAACTTTACTTTAGTACTTACAAATCCAATGGCAAACATCATCCTTTCCTTTAAGATATTTAGTACTGACCGACATAATGCAACAAATATGATCAATAAAGCTCATAAAAGTAAAGTATGACTCTGGTCGGGGTATTTTGTATCCACAAACACTTTCAGACAAACTTTTTTTTACATAAATTGAGTTTTGAAATCTTTGCCTGGTGGTGTAGTTGTTGCACGCACTTGAAATTTTAAGAAATACCATCTGAATAAGGAAGACAAAAAACCTTTTAACATAGACACAGGATAAGAAACGTGCTCCATCATTACCGTCTCCTGTCACATAGAATCCTGGGAATTTTCTGAAGTATGTGTTTTCAAAGCGTTCCTGGTTCCCATAAACACCCCTCATGATTCCCGGCCAGGGCTTTTGGAAGACCTGAGACCAAACCAACCAAAGCATCAAACTAACATCTAATGTTCTGCAGCTTGAGTGGTAAAATGAAAAGCTAGAAGACGGATCTCACCAGGTATCCCTCCGCCTCGCCCTCTAACTCTTCTCCATGCTCATTCAGAATAGCAGGCTGAACTCCGAAAAATGGGAACGTCTGCACAGAGACACATGTCAACTCGTATCACGCTGTCATGTTCAACGTGAATGATTCAAAGAGACTCACGGCAGATCCCGGCTTGAGTGGTGTAGCTGCTGGCAGGGGAGTTAAAACATGTCCACCCTAGCAACGCAAATAAAACACAATTCATCTCATTATTAAAATGTAACCTTGTTTTATAAAACACAACGAAATCGTAAAGCAGGAAGATATCAAGTAAATGTTCTCTGTGATGTTGAATGTAGAGTTTGAGGTGTTTCACCGTCTCTGTTTGCCAGAAGGTGTCAATGACTGGACACCGCTGCTGTCCCACAACATCATGATACCAGAGCCAAGCCTCAGGGTTTATGGGTTCCCCAACCGTTCCCAACACACGCAAACTGGACAGATCATACCTGAGAGAAAGAGAGAGAGATGACATCGCCATTCAAATAAAATACAATTTGTGTGAACTTGTGAAACTGCCCAGCGTGATGTTAGTGTGTAGCTATGGGGTCGTTAAGGTGAGAGCCCATACATCATGTCTCTGATTGTTTAGGTTTCATGGGTTGATATTACAGTTCACCCTTTTTAACTCTGTGTGTGTGCGTCTAGGTGTGTGTATCAATCTGTGTTTGTGTGTGCATCTGTGTGTTTTTCTTGTTGTTTGTTTAGTGTGTGTGCATGTGTCTGTGTCCATCTGTTTGTCTGGCATGTGTGTTTGTTGCTGTGTGTGTAAATGTGTTTGTTGATGTGTGTATGTGTGTCCATCTGTCTGTCTGGCATGTGTGTTTGTTGCTGTGTGTCTGCAGTGTGTAAATGTGTTTGTTGTTGTGTGTATGTGTGTCCATCTGTCTGTCTGGTGTGTGCGTTTGTGTGTGCGTGTTTGTGTGTGCGTGTTTGTGTGCATGTGTGTGCATGCGTGTGTGTGTGTGCGTGCGTGCATGTGTGTGTGTGTGCGTGCGTGTGTGTGTGTGCGTGTATGTGTGTGTGTGCATGTGTGTATGTGTGTGTGCATGTGTGTATGTGTGTGTGCATGGGCTTACCGCTGCAGTGGTTCTCGTCCATATTTCATCAGCAGTCTGATAGCTGTGGGTGCTGTGTAGAATTTAGACACTCCATATTTCTCAATGATCTCCCAGAATCTGCCCACATGAGGGTAAACTGGTACACCTTCAAACTACAAACACAGATACAAAAATCACTGTCGTGCATTGGACTTCAAGCCATTACAGATGAAATTTGAATATTAAGCAATGATTTATTGTTGTATATTGTGTATAATGGCATTATTATTCAGTGTCTGTGGGACGTACGAGCACACTGGTTGCTCCATTGGCTAACGGGCCGTATGCGATGTAGGAGTGGCCTGTGATCCAGCCAATGTCTGCAGTGCACCAGTACACGTCATCATGGTGATAATCAAACACGTACTTAAATGTCAATGCTGTATAGAGCATATAACCAGTGACAGTGTGTACCACCCCCTGTACAGAGAAAAGAAATCTAAGAAACATAATGCCCAATATATACTGTATACTACTACATACTATACTATTTTAAATATAGTATTTTTAAAACAGTATGTGAAACAGCTGTATGCTACACTGTTGTCACATGACCTCCGTGAGTTTGCATGTTTAGTCAAGTGAATGGCAACCGGTTATCATCCAGTTTTGTGGAAACGTTTGTAAGTGCCGGCAAACAAATCAATAAGTCATATTTGCATACTACGCACACTCAGTAAACATACTGCAAAGAGAGAGTGGAAGTATGCCATTCTGAACACAATTGTGTTGCATTAGTCTTGACTCTATTTTTACCTACATGATGTGTTAATAAAAAAATTCTTATATGTATAATTTATGCACATGCTTTTAAATGATCTTTTTGTGTTCATTCAGATCAGCGTTCAAGGGTTAGAGGTCACCAGCCTTGGGTTTGCCGGTAGATCCGCTGGTGTAAAGTATGAAAAGAGGATCTTCCGAGTCCATCCACTCAGGTTCACATTCATCCGACACACCGTCCAGAAGATCATCCCACCAGATGTCACACTCTGCATCCCATGAAGTCTAACACACACACACACACACATTTATTTCCCTTTATTAGTAAGAACATCTCATATACGCTAATGATTTTTCTATACTTTGAACTGTTTGACTAACCTGTAGTTTGTTGGAAGCGTCACTGTTTGTGATGAAAGCATGATGTTTCACAACCACACATTTCTGAACAGACATGCTGAGAACGAGAGAGAGAGAGAGAGAGAGAGATGTGTCATTCTCATGTTTCTGTCTGAAAAGTACATTTTATATATATTTTTATTGGTTATATTTCAGTCAATTTATTCATTTAAATATACTTTACTTGATAATTCATCCTAAATTTGGTCTTTTACAAAAAAATAAGCACCTTACTTTAATTTCAGAGTGACATTTTCAGCGAGTAAGTGAGAGAGTGAGTATATTTTTTGTAAATTGTTGTATACACTATTTCTTTTCTGTGTTTATGTATTTCAATGAACTTTGCACTAGAAAGTTTTAACTTTTTACTGCACAACTTGTTTGCTGGTTGGCTGCAAATGCTTTGGCAATACGAATGTAAAGTTTCGTCATGCCCATAAAGCACTCTCTTTAGAGCGAGCAGTGGCTTTAGATAAAAGCGTCTGCTAAATGACTAAATGTAAAACACATTTAGAGAGGAAGAGAGAGAGAAGGAGAGTGGTTAGAAGGTAAATTATCTTTTATTATTAAATAAATAAATTATCATTTGAAAACCGTACTGCATTGTGATTCAAAGTCTTCAATTGAAAACTGTGATGCTTTTACAAACACTGTCCATAATCACAAAACAAGCGGGTTGATGTGCATCTTATGTCATATGTTCAGTGGTTTGTTTTTTATTTCACCTGTGCGTTCATGAGATTCTAGTCACTGCATTATTTCAACCGGTTGAGTAACACCATCAACACCTGATGTGATGGAATGACCATCTACAACCTTCTTGGGACACGTTACGCAACTCGCCCTGAGGTTTCTGCTACATGTTTCTTTTTCTGATCTATGATGCTTATGTCTCATTTCACACATCGCCATGGTTACACAAAGAGATGTTTCAGAGCTGTGCTGTTGCCCGGCAACCCCCGGCAGTTTCCGATTGGGTGAGTGCCACAGGAAGGGGCTCCTGAACGGGTTCAGGGAGGTTAAGACGGGTTTGTGTAAACAGAGTTTGGTGTACCTTCCCTTACAGCGCTCCAGAGCCTCATCTGCTATCTTCTTCAGATTGATCAGCTTATCACCTCTGTAAACCCCGTCTGTAGGTCACGTAAACGCACAGGGAAAGCAAACGTGTGAGAAAAAGACAGGAGAGAAAATACATCCCTGCCCACATGATGCATTTTGGACTCCAAATTGTCAAACCCATGCAAACTTTTTAAAAGAAACTTCTGACAGGTGAGATGATGATGTAATGAGGTAAACTCCGCCCCGTTTACACACACCTGCTGTCACTAAAATACTGCACTGAGCGTCCATGATCCTCTCACACAGAGACTCAGAGGAGAAACCTGCAAACTGACAGAGGAGGAAAATAAAGGTTTAAGACAGTTCTACAAAAGAAATGATGAAATTCGGTTCTTTAGATATGGCAAAGGTTCCTCCATCAGTATAGATATTTAACTACTAAATATGATCAAAGTGAGTTTGCACGGAAGTCGTCGATTGCCGGACATGTTTGCAACGCATCTGGGTATCGTTGGCAAAGATCACAATTAAACCGCATATTTCCAATCAATAATTAAACCAGATATGGACTGTACCATAATTTCTGTTTGCTAAGCTTAAATTGTGCTAAAAATCACATTTTCCGATGTCGCCTCATGTACTGCGCCTGCGCACAGGCTGGCAAGTGCCATTTTTACTGACTGACGATTGGGCGTTGAGAGCGGCCGTATTGAGAGTTTCATTCCTTGCCATCCATTGTATGCATTGGTTTGCGCATTGTTAATATGAATATCTTTGAAAAGATTCAACAGTGCCTTCCTGCTTTGAGCTTTTATTGCTTAAAACAATTCAGATTAATATCAACATGTGTTTATTATCCAGAACAAAAGAGATCTGTTTATTAAACTGGTTAAAGGAAAACAATTGACAGGCTGAAATGGGGTCACGCTCCAAGTGTAAAAATACACTTGATTAAAAATGCCTGTGTGCTATTTTTAACTTCAGCCACAACCTTTACATGGCCAGAGAGTTTTGGCTGGCGAAAATAGTCCTGGCAGTGTAAACGAGGGTATACGCACTGCATGCATATTTATTATACAGACCTAGGCTTAAATCTAAAAAAAATTGGAAATAGTTATGATCTGTTATAGGTTTGTTGAATGTGTGCCAAGTTTTTTTTTTTTATGCAGATATTTAAATGAATTGGCACAATGGGCTTAATTCCTAGGGACTCTGTACATTATGCATTCAATGTAAGTCTTAAATAAATGCCAAATGCATGAAAGTCAATATACAGATAAAGAAAAAAACGTGAATTAGCTCACCACAATCGAGTGAACCGCCCCAATTCTAGCACAGGCCAGCATTGTGTACACCAGCTCTGGAATCATGGGAAGGTAGATGGCCACCCTGTCCCCTTTCTTTACACCTGTATCACATACACATCACATATCAAGATTTGATTAAAATCCGATTTGAATGTTAGAGATCATTGATGAAATGAGAAGTTCTTCATGAGGAGTCTGTTATAACATGTGTTCAGTGGAAGATGGTGGTCTTACCCAACAGCTTTAGAGCACTAGCACATCTGCACACCTGTCTCAACAGCTGACTGTAGGTGATGGTCAGATGATGATCAGGCGAGTTACCTTCCCTGTGGAAATACCACATTTCAGTTTGCACGTGTGCCCCATTTAATCAGAAATAGATATGATATCTTTAGGCAGAGCTGCCTGTATTAGATTCGGATGTCTGTTTGCTCTGTGTTTGGCCGTGTGTTTATTGCACAAGCATGAAGAACAGTCAACTCAACAGACATATCTCACTAACAACATCTCATGAGATCTCTTTAAAATCTTATGAGACATCAATGATATTAAACTGAAACATATCTCAGATATTTCTCCAGAGAAAATAATGCACTGTAAATATATCCAACTTAAAAGTGTTAACAAAAACAATAAACTATCTTGAACGAATATATTTTATAAGTAGGAGTCAATTTATTATTTTGTGTGTATACTGAACAAATTTTAACTAAAAGGTTGCTGACAAAGATTATTTTGTTTACTGGACTTACTGTAGATATTTCAGTTTTTGTTCAAAATGTGGCAAAAGGTTTGCCCAATTTAACAACCTGTGTAATCTGAACAAACGGAAAGATCCCAGAATGTATTACATTGTAATGTTCAATTCTTTTTTTAATCAGTCTCTTAAAAATATTACCACAAACATTATTGTTACATTACTGTACATAGATTTGTTTTCTTAATGAATGATGGGTTTTTCAATTGTCACCATGAAACCTTGTTCCAAGGTTACTAGAGCGGGCAGGAAGCAGTCCATGCCCAGACCTGACAAAAGCTGTCAAGTGAATTCTTTATTTTTATTTTGCTTTGTTGTGCGCGCACTGTCGAGCTTGTTCAGAGGCTGCAGCTTTTGCCAGAGGGGAACTGGAATCCCCTGGTTAGGCCTGGTTTCCCTCTGAGGTTTTTTTCTCCTCCAATGGCATTTTGGGTTCCTCGACACTGTTTGCATACTGTTTTGCCTGGCCGGGGGGCTGCTAGAATTTTATAGTTTTAATTAATTAACACTGCATATAGGAATTTATAGTCTGTCTGATATTTGACCTGTGTTTCGACTTGCATAACCTTATATGTTTTGCTCATAGTCGTTGTCTTGTTGTACAGCTGCTTTGTACCAATGAAAATTGTAAAAAGCGCTATATAAATAAAGCTGACTTGACTTGACCGTGAGCAAGGTTTGTGCGAGCAAGTGCTGCAGCATCACGCAATTCTACTAGTGCTAAAAGATGCATCAACACAACTGTTTGAGCAGTTACTTGACCAATATTCTGGGGTCTCATTTATAAACGTTGCATATGTGCAAAATGTGTCTGGAAACATGCGTACGGCACTTTCCATGCAAATGTTGTGATCTATTAAAAACAAACTTGAAGGGTGAATGTGCTAGGGGTATTTAGTCCTAAAATGGTTGCTGTTGTCATTTTAAACCTATGTGATATTCTTTCTTTGGCAAAACACAAAAGAAGATATTTAAAAAAAAATTGGTATCCAAAAACCCCTTTGACTTCTATTATATGGACACAAAACCAATGCAAGTCATGGGGACCAACTGTTTTCTGTCACCAACATTATTCAAAATATCTTCTTTTGTGTTCTGCAGAATAAAGAAAGTCATACAGTTTTGATATGACAAGAGGACGTGTAAATAATAATTATTCCTTTAAGAGATGTCAACAATGTCTCAAACTGAGCTCAGATTTGTCAAGTCTCGACATAAACTCATACATTTCTCATCAAATTGACTCAAATCATGTGTTTCAACAATTACACTCTCATTTGTTTCTCTTTTTATTTCTCCCATTTAGATTATTTCTCTTTATGTAAACGGGTGTGTTTGGTATTAAGAGTTTGTTCATTTTGCCTTCTCATTGTGTCCACGCTGTGTCCTCTTGCTGGTTAATGTCTAACTCAAGTGTACACTCTGCATGGTTTGCATGCTTTTGTTTTTGTCGTTGGCTATGAGAACCGAACTTTCTGCCAAAACCACCAAATCTAACGTGCCAGAGAAAGAATGGGTTATGGATTACAGCTCTCTTTAGAAAACATACACGTTTTAAATGGAAATCCTCCGGATTGAATCAAACGCATCAGCTGTTAAAATGAATGAAGACTGTGGATCCCTGTGAAAACGCATGTGATATATGCACTACTTCAACACGGCAGAAGATATTTGGATTACCAGTAGTATGCCACTTTGTCTCCGAGGTTCCTCTCGTGCACATTTCGGTCAAGAACATTGTAGCAGATGTTTGTTCTTGCACCCTCCATGAACTTCACATGGACGTTCCCCTTGGTAACATCAAAGTTGTACTGTATCATCTGTCCCGACGGAGGCTTCTTCCAGAAAAACTCTTGTGCAACATCCCCCCAAAATTCTGCATTTTCGATAAACACATTTTCATTGATTTACAACTAAAACTCTCTGATTCAGATGCAGAATTTGTAAAGCCCATACTGTACCTTCAGGTTCCTCTACAGATTTTTTGTATAGAGAAAGATAGGCATCAAAGTCTGGCACGTGGGCATCCGTAAACAGGCCATTAGGTGGATTATAAACATTCTCTCCTGGTTCCTGAGGCCCTGGAATGACCATGTTGGAGGTGCTTGCTACAGCAATTCCTACAATCTGTGTACAACAGGCTTCTCTCATGAAGCAGTTTATTATGGCCGTGCATGTGCAACCCACCCTTTAATCCATGTCAATCTGCTCAGCCCCTCCTCCACCAATCACTGGGCTTCATTCGGCACTCCTACTTTTTGTTTGGTTGAGCGACTGCTCGGCAGCTGATCCCATCATCCAACTGCAGAGGGAGGAGCAGCACGAGCCAACGGCCTGACCGGCATCAGACTGCGTGTTTTCCTAAAAAAGAGACGCACACAGAAGCTATGTTAGTGAGGACCTCTCAAAGACACAATGGTTTTCATGGTAAGATACTGATGTTTACGGTACCCATAGCCCAACCCACACGTAAACCTGTTGACACGCTTGGATTTACAGCCTGAGAGCTATTTATGAACCCTTCAAATAGCTAGGACCACTTTGAAGGTCGGTTTTAAAGACAAAAAGTATATTTCACTCTCGCAAGTATAACTAAAATCAAACACAGACATCATTTTCACTTTTTAATATGTAAATGAGGACCAACCATAAACAATTTTTGATGTTCTGGAGAATTTGGTGAAGGTTTTGACCGGTGACTTCTGTGGATAAGTTTTCCTCTTACTTTAACACGCATATACACTTTTTATAGGGGGACTTGGAAAAGTCACACCGTATTCTACCTCCTAAAATAATTGTTTTCTAACATGATGATCATCATGACTCATTAACAGTCTGTTGCAACTCTGGACTGCACTGCCCACCCTTTGCTGGCATTTACTGGAAATGTGGCCATACAAAGCGATGCTGTTTTCCGGACATACAAAATGATTTCTTCAAGACAAAGGCTGAGATGCACAAAATGACTTGCAACCACAATAAATGTTTATTATTTGCAATCCTGTGTTCGCAAATCACTACTGTAGTACACCTATTTACTGTGGCAAATAAGTATATGGTTGCAATATACAGTAATCACTTTGATAACATACAGTAAGCATTCAGTAGTGTGTGAACTATACTGAATTGATAAACTCCATTAAACACTGCAGCACACTGTAATATTTAATATGCTCAAATTAAAAAATACTACAGTATCAGTAGTTTACTATAGTAAAGGACTACAGTCTTTTTTATAAGTAACTTAGTATGGTGTTTCCACTGAAGCATTCAGCAGACGCTTTTATCTTGCAAAGATGAAAATAAAGCGTTTAAAATGTCAAAAAGTCGGTTGAATGTGTTAGTTGCGGTCTAACAAAGTGCATTATTAACTATTGTACGTCATCTTCAAATACAGCTTCGCAAATGTACATTGCAAACTGTCACGGTTATGTTTATCAAGGTATATCCAGACCAGAACACAATGTGCAGTGTGCACCTGTTTTCAGTTGCGCGCATGCGTAACTCTGAGCAACTCTGAGTTCGATTACACTTACCTAGCGCTCACTCCGCCGTTTACGCAACCAGACCCGCTCAATCGGTCTCTCGCATCGATTGACGTCAGCCATTGCTTGTGTTTACGGTGACCTAGCGTGTTTTTAAGATGCTTTCATCGTCAGCTATCCGCTCAGTGGTGTCTAATGCGGTATGATTGTCTAATTTATGACATTATAATGATTATATTAGAAGAATCGTAGAGGTGTTACATGGAAGCAGCGCGGTATCAGCGTTGACATCTGTGCAAGGGCATTAAGCTAAAGCGCTAACCGCTAAGAATGATGTCTGATTCTGTTTATGTTTCATTTAAATGTTAAATAAACGTCTTGTGTTTACTGAGATCTATACGAAAATGACAATAAACAAAATATACGTTCAAGACAGTTAACAAGACAGTACACTATGCACGGGCTTTATACAATGATAGATTTACATAACTGCATTTATGTATATGCATCGTGCATGTATACAGTATGCATGTCATGCACAGTTTAATGTATAAAATCACATTTCTACATGTTTCCTAGCAACAAAGGTGTGTTTTTACGCGGACGCTATGTACATCATGAAAGTTCGTTTAAGTGTTGATGGATGTATTCAATGTAAGTGAGCTGTCAATCATCAGTCAAGTCTTCTGTTGTGTTATATTGCAGGTGCGCAGCCTGCATCAGACATCAGCTCGAGCTGGAGCAGGTGCCATATTTTCGGTAAGACCTCACCCTGATGTGCTTTTATTATCGTTTCTTTACATTTCTGAAATGAACATGAACTTACCAATATACAGAGAAACGCATTGGTTCTCTGTCTGTCTATCCACGGCAGTGGCCATAGTTGCACGATATTTGCTGACCCTACAGCAGGTAAAGCGAGCAGCAAAATATGCTATAAAATGGAGGAAGAAGTACTGTTGGCAATAAAGGCACACTCCAGAGTTTTGCTCTAATATGCAAGAGCTCCCACAACTGATTTCAGTTCTATCATCTATTCATATTTCTTATCCTATTTGGTTCTTTACTACCTTGGTTATTTTCCCAGATTTTGGAAAAGCTTTGCACATGTGTTGTGATTTTAGCCAAGTCTTCTTAAAAGCTGAGCTTCAGTTTACACTCCAAACACCACTACAAAATAAAATTGTACAATTGTACAACCATCCTTAATAGTAAATATGAATAAAGGGCTGAGACGTTACCTGTCCTAGTGCTTTCTTCACGTTTGGCCATAATTGTACATAATTATTTACATTTAGTCATTTGGCAGACGCTTTTATCCAAAGCGACTTACAGATGAGGAAACATTGGAAGCAATTATAACAACATAGGCAACAAAATACATAAGTGCATCAAAACTAGTCCATTAAAGCCTAGCACAGTATACAAAGCTAATTATAAATATACAGTAGTATATATGTGTTCATAGTTCAACAACAATAATAAACATGTTGAGGCTACATATATTAACATTTTGTATTTAAAATGACATGTCTCTTAAATAATGTGCATCATTTAGCATATCTCTTAAATTGGTCACGACGTTTACGTCCCACTTTGGATTGGTTCTCACATATTTGTAAAATGACTGTAATCCAAATAGACTTCTGGAATTGTTGGTTTTATTGGAGATATATCACGATTTGTTTAATATAAAACAAGTCTTTGCATATTGGTCAATATGTCGAGATGTTTATGATTGATGCACGAATCTGATGTCTATTCCAGCATAGAGACACACCATTCAACAATTCAGAAACTCCATTTGAATTTACACCAGAAAACATGAAGGTAAGGGACTCATTGTTTGCATTAAAATCACTAAAATGATTTATCATCACATATTTTAGGCATATACTACTTTTTTAGCCATTGTTGTAACATGGGTTTTGCTTGTGTGTGGCATAAGCAATCCAAATATGTCCTGTGGTTGCCAAATATTTACATAAATATCATAGCTGTAGGTTTGTCATTGTTAAACAGAGAGTTGAAGCAATCATGAACAATTACCCAGAGGGACACAAAGCGGGCGCCACTATTCCTGTACTAGACTTGGCTCAGAGACAGTATGGATGGCTTCCTATATCTGCAATGAACAAGGTAAGAAAATCCATGTTTTTTTTTAAATAAATACAGGGTTGCCATAGTCATGGCAAACCTTGAAATTTAGTATGCAGACAGCCCTAAAAACCAATACATGTAATACTGTTAAAATGTGACCATGGACCATAAAACCAGTCATAAGTAGCACAGGTATATTTGTAGCAATAGCCAACGAAACATTGTATGGGTCAAAATTATAAAAAAATGTAATGCCAAAAATCATTAAGGTATTAAGTAAAGATCATGTTCCATGAAGATATTTTGTAAATTTCCTACCGTAAATCTTATCTAAACTTTTATTTGTGTGAGTGGATGTGGCAAAATCGGGAACACAAATGGCCAGACACACACCTACATACTTCACTCACTGCTGCCCGCTCTTTGTGACTTACCCACTCAAGTTTGGTATCTATGTACAGCTTTCAGATGATGTATGAATCTCAATTTTGAAGAATTGACCCATATGAAAAATGTGGAAACTTTGACCTGCTTGTTATAGTTTTGTGGAACGTTGGTGTAATAATGTTGTTCGTCCTGCAGGTGGCAGAGATCCTGGATGTTGCTCCTATGAGGGTGTATGAAGTTGCAACATTTTACACCATGTTCCTTCGTCAGCCAGTGGGAAAGTACCACATTCAGATCTGCACCACAACGCCGTGCATGCTCTGCGACTCTGACAGCATCCTGGAGGCCATTATAAAAAAACTCGGTAAGCAGAAACCATTCCAGCTCTCCACAGGAACATCAAAGTCTAGATATTTAGGGTTTTAGGAGATTACTACAGTATTCGTGAAAAAGTATGTTCTAGCTATGTGCATGAGACCAGGCGGCTGATACTCAAGGCTCGAATTGAAGAAAAAAACTAATAGCATCCCCTTTGCAAAACCACCATCCCAATTATAATTATATTATAATTAATAAAATATCAGTTTTATAATGCAAATTGTCTGTGTCGGGCAAAAACCTACTCCAGATTTGATCAGTTTGCACGTCTTTATAATACAAATGCAAAATCTCTTAACCACACTGTACACATACACTAGCATACACATTATAAACGTACACAACGCACAGTGCTTAAATGTTGTCTAAAATTGAAATAAGTATGATCATTTTGGAAAATGTAGCAATGAGGCAATATAGCAATGTCGTTTTTTCCCCCACAAATGTATTTTGAAGCTAAACACACATCTATGTGACTGATTTAGTGGCACTTTATTTTTTCTACAATTTCTTATTCATAAATACATCAAAACCTACCTTACATACTCAATACACATTCTTCATCCTATTTATAAAAGTGCAGTATTACAAAAACAATTATTTGTATTGTTTTATCAAATTGTAAAATAAAACGTTGTTTCTCAAATGATTGTGCTTTCAAAGCTCTAATCCTCTGGCATGTTGAAACATTTTTACTTGAAAATACATAAGATCCACAAAATGCTGTGACTGGGAATCTTCCCTCTTAGGTATCAAGGTCGGGGAGACCACAGCGGACAAATTATTCACCCTATCAGAAGTTGAATGCCTCGGTGCTTGTGTGAACGCCCCGATGGTTCAAATCAATGATAACTATTACGTGAGTATGATCACAAATCTCTTTTTTGATTCTTGCTGTGAGTGTATTGATAAAGAGGCTAGTTTTGAATGTGGCCTCTAGGGGAGGCAATTTCTCTGTTAGGAAGTCCGTCCGTGTTTTGGATGGTCAATAGAACCCAACCGTTTTTCTGAGATTCTGTTTTGTTTTGACTTACTTTTAAGGGTTATGACTCGTTTTGTCACCATTTCTGTCAGATAAAAATAAGTCTGATGCACTTTTTGAATGTGGAGATTTGTTTTCCTTTTCGAACCCGGCCCACGTCAGTAGTTAATATACGGGTTGACCAAGTGCCAGGATTAAGCTTGTTTGTGTTTAACAGAGCCCTGGATGACCCGCTATGTCAATGATGCAATTAGCCGTGGCCTTCCAATGTCAACTAAACAGTCATGAACCCTGCGTGATTCACTGTCTGAAATGGGTTAGCAGGTCTTGTTCTTACAGCGTATCATTGGTGACGTCATCATTTGATGCTTTATTCAGTTTTGGGGATTTCTAATGTAATTGTAAAGGCGAAATTGTTACTGGAGGAAACGAGTTGTGTGTGATTTTGTCTTTGTGACACGCATGCAACTAGATAATTCCCTACAGTCCAAGACAGCTGTGCTCGGTTTAGAAACAACTCAATGACTTGCATTTAGTGTCACATTTTCAGAAGTAGTGAACAAGGGAGTTTACCTTAAAAGTTATTCTTCCAAGTAATTGTAGCACATGAGAAGGTCAGTTTCAGAAGGTGTAGTAGTTTACTTGCTAAAGTTGCATAAACCTGTCAGAAACATGTGCATGTCGTATTTCACCCCATATCATTTTAATTGAGATTTATTGGCTATCTTGATTACTTTGCATTGTGGTATTATTTTCATGAGAAATCACATGTGATGTGAAGTTTTTCACATCAATAATCTTCCCAGATTTACGTAAAAGCAAGGTAATATTTTTAAAACCAAGTATTTATATATTACAATTGCACTTGCAGTTTCATTTCATTATTTAATAAATGATATATTTGCTGAAATGACTGCAATAAGAACAATCGGAAAACCGAGTGTTAATAAAATGAAGTAAAGATGTGTTTAATTATATACATAGAAGACAATAATAAAAACATTGAAAATGATCATTTAATAAAAGTATATCTTTTTTGCGAGGTTCGCACTAGAAGGTTAAATATATTGGGGCTTATGTAACAAACTCTTTGTAAATGAAATGAAAGAAAACAAGCTTTTTCCATTAACGATTGTTTAATGTAATTTTTTTTCTCTTTGCTTTGCAGGAGGATCTTAAACCATCAGACATGGAGCAGATCATTGATGAGCTGAAAGCAGGAATAGTTCCCCCACCTGGTCCCCGGTATGAAAGCTTTCTTTCTATCTTTACTATAATTAATTGGTCTAGGTGATATTATCCAAAATAAAAGCCTTAACAGTCTAGCTTCAGATTTATATCTCTGTATTATTTACATTTGTCCAATATTCTATTACTCACGGACACAGGTGAATAAAAGATCACAATATTTCACAATTTTAAATAGAGAAATGACATATTTTTGTCGGACAACCCAGAAGTTAGCGCCGCTCTGGTTCCCTCGACCGGGCTTTTTTTTTCCATAGACTTTCAGAAGATCTCAAAAAATAAAATCTAAGATGAACAAATGTTCATGATGTTTACATGTGTTGTCTATTTAGATAATCTTTACAGATTAACACAATATTTGCTATTTTGAAGCCTAAATACAATCTGCAGAAGTAAAAAGCAGACATAGGCTTTTAACAGACGACATTGACTACGGTCGCTCGATATCAACGTCACCACTACCAAGCGTCCGATAACTTTTTCAAACTTTATCAAAAACATGTTCCTTGGTTAAGTAATCACTCTTTGAAGGAATCCCAGACAGTATTTTTAGAGATTTGTGCCCATATGCATTATTTATTTGTGAGATTTATTTGCGGCCCCGTCAAAGGAAGTAGTCGCAACTTGTTAGCATGTTAGACATAATAAAGGTTTTTAAATCACGAGCGGGATATAACTGGTCTGTTTTATGTGTAAATGTTTATCATTTTGTCAACCCAGAGACCTTATTTCAGGCGATTGACCAAAAAATCATAGACACTGGGGCGATGGAACCGAAAGTGCAAAAATGCCATCTCTGAGATGCTGTATAAACAAGCATTAAACAAAGAATTACATGCATTGCATCATGACTCAGATGTCAATATCCATTTATTCAGAAATGGGGCGAAGCCTATGAATATTTAAAGGATAGATATTTTGATCTGTTAAACACAAAATTTGATGTTGTGAAGAATGTAGGAAAACAAATAGTTCTGGGGTACTTTTGACTACCATTTATTTTGTTCTACTATGGTTGTCAATGATGTCCCTGAACTGAGAATTGCTAACCTTCTTCCAAATATCTTTCATTAGAGTAAATACATTTATACAAGTATGAAGTTATATTAGGTTAGTAAATGATAATCATGTAATTCAGAGTAAAGTGTTTTATAGTTGTGAGGTCACAGTGTTGTAGGGACATCAGTTAACACAAGCTAATTAAAGGGATTGACTGTCAGTAAAAGGGTCAGGAGTTTTAGTAGACCTGACATAAGCTTCGCTTACTATGTCTATACAAGCAACTGTATTTATTAAATTTTTAAAAGGTAACGTGTCCGGCATATCTACTTAGGGCCTTAAATAAATTGCAATTACACAGGTACAATATGTGATGTTGATCAATAAGTCTGTTGGCATGCCAAGAATGTTTTAATTGATTGTAATATTCTTGCCTCTATCAGGAATGGACGCTTTTCATGTGAACCTGCTGGTGGGTTAACTTCATTGACAGAACCACCCCCTGGACCAGGCTTCGGTGTGAGACCTGACCTGTAAACATGCGCCATTATCCGACTCGGGTCCTTGTAAACATTAGACATGTTCTGTAAATAAAATGTTATCATAATTATATTCACTTGGCCCGCTGTGAGTTGTTTACATTTATGCATTTAAGTTCGCGTTTAGTTCGAGCATACGGAGTTTTACTGAGTGGGTTTCATCGCCATGGTAACCCAGGCTACACAGCTAACAGGTTTTATTCTGGGTTAGAGGTCGCAAACGAAAACTGGACCAATCAGCTGTGAGAAAAGTCACGTATATCTGACGCAGCTAAACCACTCCCCATGTATCTCTCGCTCCAAATGAAACAAAAGGGATAGAAAATCTTTTGCTGCTTAGTGATTATTTGTATTGTATATTTACATTCATTGACTATAATTCAAAACACATTCATATAATTATATTGATAACGAATATTAATTCATTCATATTAAACATAGCATTTAAATCAATATGACTATTAAAACAAACTTCAACATATAAAGCATTTTAAAGTAACGAAGCATACATATTATCTTTTTAACCTATATAAATAACTTAAATTCAGTTAATTCTGCATTGATTTAGTCAGTCTCTGCCTTCTCAAACTTTCACCGCAGCGGTGTTTGTGTTTATTCCTGCCTTGTAAATGTGTTTCAACCCATTTTATCAACAGAAAAGTGAATTACGCTGATATTTATCAGACGTCCATCAAACTGATGATGCTTTCCATGTTCAATGTTCACACTTTCAAGATGCAAGAACTCTGAAATGTACATTTCTGAATTGATAACCACAAGTAACCATTGCACCATGGTAAATACTATTCTTATGCTGTGCAAACAACATAGGTCCACATGTGTACACACACACACACACACACACCAACAAAATACACAAGCATTGCTGCAGACCATCGGCCAGTGACAAGCTCGTGTTTAATGAACAGAAAACAATAAAACAAGACTCTTTCTAAAGCATGTCTATGAGCCAATGCATTTATATATACACAATAACTATTTATGTGATTATTACAAAAATATTCAGTAATGAATCAGTATTACATATGATTCACTTGAGCCACAAAGTGATTTACCAAGATACGTAGTTAAGAAACAGTATATATAAACATACACATTTGAGCCTTCTGCACTAGACAGCTGCAATGCCACATATGTACCACACATGCACATGTTTCTAACATAAAGATCACCTCTGCAGACCACAACAGTCACGTTGCATGCAACTAACTCGAGCTGCTCTAGTCTGTGCATGCGCCCATCCCCCCACGCACGCACGCACGCACGCAAATATTCTCTGTGACTCGAGCTCTTTCTGCAGCGCAATACAACGCCGTCTACCGCGCATGCGCGAACTCTTCCTCGCATCACGTATATAACTCAACTGCGACACAACAACGATAAGCCTCGAAAGATCGGCCGGCGCCATTTTCAAACACGCATTTGCGTTTATAGGAATAGAACGAACGACGTCAAAATGCATCGCGACCTTTAAGTACCTTCTGCATGGAAGAGGAGCGTCTCCGACATGAAAGTTCCAGAACGTTGGCGCTCTCGCCGCAGCGTCGGACGGAAGGGGTGACGTCAGAGTGCGCAGCGTCAGCCCCCCCTTCATTCGATAGACAAAAAAATACAACAGGACAAAACCAAAACAAATCTCCGAGGCGTCATATAAGCACAAAAACGCATTGAACGCACCTAACAATTGGAGGGGTTTTGAATTAACACTGTATTTAAAAGTTATCCTTGTTTAATGTTTTTATTCTTTTAATGCATCTGACATAATTCGACCATAAAAAGGTTAGAAACACACGAACGTAGATAAATAAACTCAAAAACACCGTAGGACATCTGTAATATCAAATCTCACTAATCCGTTTCAACAAACCCTACATTAAACCATATTTATTGATACGTTATCTCAAAGCTTATTAGATGTGCATTGCAACGACAAGACTAAATAATGAATATCAAAAATACAGAACAAAACGAACAACCCTAATAGTAAAATTTAATAATGAACTAGAAAAGCATAAATAGCAAAAATAAATGAAATAGATAAAATATTACATGTAATGTTATTTATACATAATAAAGCTCTAAGTGTTAATTAAATAGATAAATATGAAAGGGCACGGAAGCACAGGCGTTGAAGTCCTGGCAGCAGAGAAAAGCAAGTATGAGCATGCGCAGAAGCCGTGCGAGCGCGGCGGAACACGTGACCGCGTTTCAGCCAATGAGCGCCGCGGCTCAGCGTGTTTTTTTCTCGGGCTTTTCTTAGACACGAACTGACGGCGATGTTTTCAAAACCAGCACCGAGAGACGTCACACAGCCGTAGGGTTAATGTTCAGTTTTTAGCCCGCGATACACGCAGTTTTCTTCCGAAAAATCGTCCGTATCTATCCTTCGACTCGTGAGTGAATGACGCAGAGGAGGTCGGAGAGCTTCTCGGCGGTAAGCGGAAAGTTTTCGTTGTTTTTGTCTGGGCTTGCGATCGCATATGGAGGAAAACGCATTTAGTTTATAAAGAGCTTAACCAACCAGTCGGAGAATTAGTCGGTGTGGTAATGCTTGTTGCGAATAGTATATACTGTCTGATAAAGCGACATGAACAGGTTTGCGCTTTCAAGCGCGTAGTGCGCCGTGCGCGTGACAGTGACAGGCGCCTTTGGTGTGCGTTGAACGCGAGCGCGAAGCCCAAGAGGGGCCCGCATGTCTCATAAACCCACTGCGGGTTATTGTCTGCGCGTGAGAGGGGTGGCGCAGTCCGCAGCGTGATACTGTCTCTTATATATCTCAAGTGAAATTTGATTTTCAGGTTAGATGTGCAACCAGAATGCGTAACGTTGCACGAGCGCTTGACAGGTTTGCGTTATTTGCAATTCGTACGATTCCCCACGCACACGTTCTGTTCATTATAAATAATGCAATTATGATATTTGCACGTGCGTCAAAATGCACGGGGGCATTTATTTGAGCGATTTCTGTTTTTTTGTTGCATTTGCAACGTTGCAGCTGCGCGTGAAATATCGTATCCATGCATGCTGCTTGGGGTGTGTGTTACCACAAAGCTTTATTTGGTGACCGTCCTTCGCGCAGAAACCTTTTGTCTAAAGGACGTATCGTGCAACGCTTGTCAGACGCACGCAGCTGCATTTAACAAGGTTTATCGTATTTGGTTTTCTTGGTGACATAACACGTTACTACATTGTTTACTATGAGCACAATCTAATTGAACGAATCAGACTTTTACAGGAGGCAGATCTCATTCACTGGCAAACAACGTTAGTTGGGTTAGTACAGACAGAAGATGTGAAGGATATCGTTAACCCACGTTTTTATCACTGGCTCGTTTCCGTGGGTGGATATATATTTTGCAAGCAGCTGTTTAGCATTTGTGAATCACCATGAATTATTTTGAAATGATAATAAAAATGTATTTTAAGGTCTGGTTTATCTACAGTTGAGATCTGCTTCATGTAACTAGTCCTTTGCATTGTTTCAAAAACAATTCAAGCTAAATTGAGCCTAGAATAGGTTCCTTTTATTGGCTTGCCATAATATATTACGTTATGTATTTTAATAGATAAATGATAATCACATAAAACATCTAAATATTTGGCGATTTAAATCTCTGCGTTTGAACTACTGTAGACGTATTGCTGAAATATGTTTTCTTGCTTAAAGGTTCTAGTTTGTCGTTTATTTTTGGGCAGGACAATTTAGATATTCATTTTAGCCCCGAAGTATGGAATTTAGATTAGATGTCTACGCTCACTCCGCTGCGCGTGCGTTCTACACTCTCACACTTGCAAAATGACATTTTTATGGATTATCCATATCCCAATTTTCCACATCTGGGCCACCGTCCAACAAGAGCTTGTGATTCTTGCTGTTTTTCCGTTGACCCTTTATAAAGTTACGGGGCCACATGCACGAAATGCCCCTGTGTGCATTTGCTCAATTCAGCAATGATATGACGGACAATACAGGCAGATTTATACTTCTGCGTCGGACCTACGGCGAAGCCTACGCAGAGAGGCGTACCCTATGGCCTAGCCTTTTAATGTGACGCGGACCGCAAGGGCTGTGATTGGTCTACTTGAGGTAAAAAAATATACTTCATACAAAGCGCTGCTTCTTCTGTTCTTGTCTTGGTTACACAAGCAACACACCTGTGGACACTGACGCCTAGTGGCCATTGCCTGCCGACGCGGATAACAACGCACAAGTATAAACTAAAAACGTGGCGCTTTGCCTATAAGCTACGGCTCCTCCTATTCCAGGAAGGGGCGGTAATGCCGAACAACGATGACGTCACAAAGCGACGGACACTTTACATTTCTTTGTGCGACAATGCCCAGCTCGTACAACCGACTCGATATTTTAAAGTATACCTTTTCATTGCGTGTCATCATTTCCAAAGCTCTGCAAAACACTTAATAAAGCCTGGACCTCATCGTCGGTGTATCTGTCGTATCTTTTTTCCATTTCAAACAGTAAACGGGTGAAACTACACGCTCCGCAACAAACTTTTTAAAATGGTGGTTTGTTTTTACCTGAACACGATGCAGCATGTAGAGTCAACCAGTGAAATCGTGAACTCAACCAATCAGCGTATTCGACGACCAAGGCCCACCCCTAAATCTTCCAGCGCTCTGGAAAAGTACTACTTCACGAGCAGGGACTTTCTTTGGGTGACATTTTTACCCGGAACTTTGTTTTGATCCCGGTTCCTGCAGTGGGAACACACTGAGTACTTCTCAAAAGTTCGCCGGTGGAAATGCGCAATTAGGTGAGTGAGCTGTGGTGCTGCTCAATGTGATAGGGCTGTCGCAGTGGTTCTGAATCCAGTGGTCCTGATGCAGACTGTCAAGGCAACACTCTTAAGGCTTTTCCACACCGGGTCGAGAATCATGCACGTCGACGTTTAACACCTCTTGACTAAACAAAGGCCACCAATGTGATAGCCAGGTGTAAAAGAGTAATTTTCTTAAAAACGGATCTGACGTTTGTTGTTTGACATGCTGCGTTAAAAACTGGTCCACCAATGAGATTGCCGCTTTTGTTCACGTGCCTGGAGATGCTGAAATTACAGTAAAACTCGACTTAGTGGTGCTCAAGCACAAAACGGTCTTGACGAGCACACATTGACAAAGCATGATGAATTATTTTTCTGTGTGTTAAGCGAGTGTCAGAAGCACCACCATGTGTACCTGGGTATTTCGGTTTTTCATTAAGCGGCATTTATTTCAGGGAGTGATTTTTGCATGTTCACTGGGCTCATTGCCAGTGAAAATCGTTTGGGTATGAACGTTGAAAATGGTCTCATCTTTGATTCACCTTCATTCACCCTCATGCCATTTAAAACCTGTATGTGACTTTTCCTTCCGTGGAACACAAAAGAAGACATTTTGAGAAATGCCTCAGTGGTTTTGTGTTCATACTGGGCTTCAGTGTTTTGTTTTTCAGTGTTCTTTAAAATATCTTCTTCGGTTTTCTGGGGGAAAAGAAACTCATACGGGTTTTGAATGACATGAGGGTTAAAAAAAAATGATGAAAGAATTAAACATTTTGGGTGAACTATTCATTGCATTATTATTTGTTATATATTTTAGGGTTATTTAACGTTGATTAAAACTTATTTGAAAACAACACAGACATGCAAAATGCTTTTTTTGTTGGATAAATGTATTAGGTGTTGTAGTTTATGGTATTTGCTATTTAGTTGTATTATTTTATCCCCATGTTATTGTTTTAGCTGAGACAAATGTGGAATAATTGTACTTGTAAAATAATTTCTCACGCCGTAGCATTATATATCATTAGAACTTGTTAAAACGATTAAATGTAAATTCATTGATGTACATAATATGCGTCAATTACCCATTAACCGAGGCGGCGTCTGCATGAAATCAGGCTGCTATGAGACTGCACCCGCTGTGTTTAGTCACGTCCCAGTTTTGCTTTCATTGACACCGATGACACGGGTACGCCACGGCGTTTCTGTCGTGTTCACTCACTGCATGCTGGATGCTTCCAGGAGACATATTTCAGCAAAGCACGAGCAGGAGATGTTTATGTGAGAGGGAGGAGAGAAAGGAAATAGCACGAGAGAGAGAGACAGAAACAGACATGCGTTAGAGCAGCCTGACTCACTCTCCTACCCATTAGACATTGGCCTTTGTGCTCTGAAGCTCTCCCGAGAGAGTTCTCTCTCCCCGCTTCACGTTCAAACTGGATGCCATTTTTATTTTGCCAAGCCTCTTTATTCCCCGCACAGACGCGGCGGGTCTATGAGGCGTGAGGATTTATCTGACGAAAATTTGATTTGTGTCTCGTCTTGATGTTGAAAGAATTTTGCTGATTTTATACTATAATGTTGTTTTCGCTTTGATCGTTTTTGTATATGGTCTCGTTTTGCTTAAGGACGGCAGCTACAGTATAAAGCTGCAGGATTTGAAAGAGGTCCATGTTTAAGATATTTCTTTACAGACGCCGTTTTTTTCCCACGTGTTTGAGGAGCTCACCTCTTCACTGACCTCTGGATCCATTTCGTAAAATAAACACGTTTTCGAATTTCCCTTAGCACAAATATAATCCTACAAGCCTTGAAACTCTACAGGATTCTGCTGAAACTCGATTCTACACATTCATAGAAGTTTGAGCGTTACAAATTGTGCATTATTTCACAATGTTTACAGCTAATAATTAGAAAGTAAGTTAGCCCCATTTAATACCATGGTTGAACAAACCATGGTTACCATGGTTGAACAAATTAACTAGTTGACATTACCGACACTAGCATGACCGGTACTTGGTTATTCACAAAGAATAGTTGGTATATTCTAAGGCCATTTTTATTTTGTCATAGTTATGGGTGTCACGATATCCCCTTATTGACAATAGCCAATTTGTTTCTGATATAGACAGTAGTGCTGGGCGGTAGGGCTGCACGATTAATCGAATAGAAACAGCGATTTGGCGGTTGGCTGCGATTTTTATTTGTCAGTGAAGTATGGTTAAATGCGCATGCAGCTGCTTCAGAAAGCCAGAGGGCGCTCTCGCGCAGACTCTAATGCTTAAAGGAAGAAGAGCAACACGTATAAAACGGGAATGCAGTCTTCCTATTTGGCATCTTTCTATCACTTTTTTTCAAGCCTCCTCAGGTGTTTCTATGAAGTATATTTATAATGATGATGTTTGACGGGTGTTGGTTTTTTAAAAATACTGCGGTTGATAGACTTAAAATGCCCTTTTATAATGTCATGGTGAGTGAATACTGGAGAAAAATTCCACACTAGTGTTAAATAGCTTTGTAAGTCCCACGTAATTATGCTGTTTATAAAGACCTGGCACTCATGATGAAGCTTTCTCATACGTAGCACCTAAACTCTGGAACAGCCTTCCCGATACTATTCGAGGGTCAGACACACTCGCCCAATTTAAATCTAGATTAAAGACACATCTTTTCAGCCAAGCGTTCACTTAATGCATAATATGCTAAATAAACCACCGGGAGACTGCTGACACTAGATATTATTTACTAGAATAATCAAGCTTGTTCTATAAACACCATGTACTGTACTGTGTTTTACCTTTTTTGCGTTTAAAAATTTTCTCCTGTAAAGCTGCTTTGGAATAATGCGCATTGTGAAAAGATTTGACCTTATATTGAACTACTAGGCCAATTTATTATTTTAAAAGTGCACAATAGGGCCGTGCGCTTCCAATGTGTTGACAAAGTAGTTGCAACGAAATGTGTGTACTTATATCGAGCACAATGCTTTTTGTGTATGTAGAGAAGTCGTCAAATGTGCATCTCATAAATATCAAAGCTGTTCCATCGCTCGTGTTGCTCTTGAACAGCATGCACGTATAATCTGAATGTCCTTTTTTCCGAGTCCCTTATAGAAACAGATCATGTGTGGGGAAAACCCATTGAAAATACGTCATGTTTCATCCTTCAGCCCTTCGAATGTCAGGTTTGAAAAGTTAGTGGGACGAGAGTGTATCATGTGTTGTATGACACCCAGCTGATGTGCTAACTGGAGTCTTCCACCGCTGATGTTTCCACTACAATGGAAACATGTAAATAAATAGACACACTTACAAATAAAGTTTCTTCTGTGGTTCTGTGCATCACCTAAGCTTTAACTAAGAACTCTTTCTACCTATCAAGAGCCATTTTTAGCTGTTCTCTGAAGACTATAAAGGTTGTTGATGTTTCACCGTAGGTTTGATCCCTGTATTGGTTTCAGGAGAGTATTTACAGTCCCATAGTATGTTGTAGAAATATTATCAATGTTTTTTTATATACGGATATTTCCAGTTTTGGTCACTATTAAATAAGTGTTTGCTGCTGTTTAAACACACTATAGTGTAATTTACAAGTCACAATGATTAAATAAAGTTTAGCCAATATAAAAATAATATTAACGGTTTCATTTATACAGAAAATTGAGCCGCTCTCAGAAATCTCGTTCTATAACATTTGGAGAGTTGGACCTTTTATTTAGTATTTTTATATTTAACTGTACAGGCTTAGTTCTTTGACTGTTGGTCTGTTTTAAAAGCCTCAATGGGCTGCTGCGTGCTTTTAGATTGTAGGACGATCGATTTCTAGAAACCCCTCAGTCAACAGATTTTGTGTTTATGGTCGCTACACACATGCCGACAGGAAGTAAAGTTACTTTCTCCTTACACTCAGAAGCAGACTACACGCACGCTAATATTTTTTCATGTGTAACTGGTTTAAAAAATAAACAATGTTGCGTGAGGTCTGTGTCTTGGGCGTAAGGAGAAAGTAGCTCTACTTCCTGTCTGGATGTGAAACCATAACTACATTTTCCTGAAGTCCACTGTTATATTTGTGTGTTGACTCCACAGTAAAGATACTCTGGGGTCGGTGGAAGTGGGATTTGTGCCAGTTGACAAAACCCAGTCAGGTTTGATTTGCATGCACTCAGAAATGCTGTTAAGCAAGTGTACACACTATCAAACTAGTCTACACTAGAGCAAGTGTACACACTAGGAAGTGACAAGCACTCATACAGAATGCCCTTTTAAAGCTGATGTAACAAACTCAGTTTCTGCCAATCTCATAGTCATCTTGAGTACCTATAGAATAGTATTGCATACTTCATATCTTCAAAGAGTATTTAGTTTGATCACATTTATAAAAAACAGATACAGCAGTACGGTTATTTCTGAAAACAGTCAACCTTCTGGAGGTGCGCAGTGGGCGGAGCTAAAGCACGAGCACACTATATCATCGCATTATCCCTGTATTTGTGTTGTTTACATAATGCACGAATGCGACGTTTGCCAACAAAATGCAGACATATGACTCTGTTTCACTTACCGTGAGCGGTTCATTTTCGGCATCTTTTAGCCGAATTCATACTGTCGTTTTAGCTGGGGGAACCTAATAAACTCGGTGGAGTGAGGTTACGGGGGGAGGGGATGTTTGCATCCCATAACTTCTAAATTTCAACCGTAATTTATGGATTTATCTTTGCCGCTGACAACGAGCTGTGGCTACTTAACTGTTCACTTCAATGTCACATATTAAATACAATAATGCTAACAAACGTCAACTGTAAGCTCTGAAAAGTATTGTGAAATATTTTCCACCGTCATGTCCTCCTCTCGCAGTGTGACTCTTTTAGTGGGAGTGAAAAGTACAAACTAAGCATATCCAAATGCATCCATTTAGAGCTTTAGGCTTTGCGAGTTTGCATGCACTTGGTCGCGGTAAGCGGCTGTACATTGCACATGCGCAAAGCGTGCGCGCACAAAAGAATGTGCCGAAATAAACCCCAAATTTGGATAATTAGGGTCGTTATTTCATTTGGTTTATTTATTTATTGGATTTCCCGTTTCAAGTTGAAATTAGGAAAAATATAATGTCGACAGTTTGAATGCAATAATCAAATGATCACTCACCAAACGCTGCAATTGCATTTCTTGCTTTTGCCTAATTTGTTGTAGGGATGCTCCGATCCGATATTCGTATCGGGTATCGGCGTCGATACGTAATAAAATTCTAGATCGGGTATCGGTGCAATTTGTCACCGATACCCGATCTGACATAAAATTTGTGCTAGACGATGTAAAAGTTCGAGGAGACACCGGCGCTTAAACTCTCTCGTGGGCGGCTGTGCATAGCGCAACGTGCGACATCATACGCTAGCAACGTGTGACATCATACGCTAGCAACGTGCCAGCATACGCTAGCAAAGTGCGACATCATACGCTAGCAACGTGCGACATCATACGCTAGCAACGTGCTCTGTACGTAGTGCACGTGAACATATAGCAGCGAACAGCATGGAGCGAGCCAAAATATCTGTCATTTGGAGTTATTTTGCAACAGCTACGCCAATAAGTTCCACCGCTTTCATTGTTATGGATTTGCAACCGCTGTCCGTCGTTGCGATTAATGGCTTCAGACTCCTTATAAACCACCTGGAGCCGCAGTACGACACGCCGAAGCGTAAATATTTATCTCTACCTTGAACTGTACCGAAAAGTCTGCAAACACATATCCGAAAAAATTAAAGATGTCAATGCGGTGAGTTTTACAACAGATATCTGGAGCTGCGACGTGTCGCTTTTAAGTTTAACCACACACTGGTTGGATGAGAATTTTGTGCCACAAAATGCCACGTTAAATGCAACAAACATGTGCAGTTTTACTAAGCTAGGGAAGCTAGCGTTTTATTCATCTGTTTCTGTGTTGGATGTTAAATTGTATTTTCTCTAAACTTTAGTTTAGTTAAGTGGACTTTGCTTTAGTGACTAAAGCATTAAAAAGATCTGATTCATGTTATTTTAAATATATCTAAAGCAGTAAAGCTATTACTTTTTTTGCTCAATTTCAGCTGCTTTATTGCGAATTGATTTTTAAATTATTTTTGCACTTTCTTAAAAATTATTAAGAGATTTTGTTTCCATTTATTTATACCCGTTTATCAAGCTAGTGAAGCTGTTGTTATATTCAGCTGCTTAATTTGCTCTTTAATTTTGAATGTCTTTTGTCCAAAGATAGTGAAAAGTTTTGTTTTATTTTTCATTTGTTTTGCACCGGTGCTGGTTTAATAAACTATTTACTAAATTTTTTAATCATTAGTTTGTTATTTTGTTTTACGGGGTCAGGAAATTTATGTTAAGTCGAGCCTGATGTCTTGTACTGCAATGCACATAGTTTATTAAGTAATTGTGCACTTTACATTTTTTACCTTAGTATCGGATCGGTACTCGGTATCGGCCAATACTGAATCTCAGGTATCGGAATCGGTATCGGAAGCAAAAAAGGTGGATCGGAGCATCCCTAATTTGTTGTAGCGCTGTAGAAATCAAAGTGAAGCAAGCAGTCAGCCATGTCAGGACACTGATTATTCATTATTCAGTTATAAGTTCACATACCTGAGAACTTGGTTGTAGAACTCGATCGCTGACTCTTGTGTTTATGTTGCGTTTCCGAAACATTTGTAAAGTAGCTTGTCTACCTCCAAACAATGATCAGGCCATCTCACAATGTCAAGTGTCCGACACTTGAGACGGTCGGGAGCCTCGTTCTCATCACAGCATTGTCTGGAGAAGTTGAGACGTTCTTGTTTTCGCCGTTGCTGTAACAATGAGAGCTGATAGTCGAGGTTTAGTCAACACCATACCGTAACCTGGGTGCAATTTTCATAAACATTAGTTTGGCTATTAAGAAAACATTTCTGGTTGCTCTGGAAGAACATCTATAATTTGTAATTAAATAGCAAATATGCCAGAAACTTTGAAGGTTAGAGAATTGTTTACTAGTTTAAAGTTGTAACAAAGAATGTGACCTGGTGGTTAGAGAGTTGGGCTTGTGATCAGAAGGTTGCCGGTTCGAATCTCAGCGCCAGCAGGTCATGACTGAAGTGCCCTTGAGCAAGACCCCTTACCCCTGATTGCTCTGCAGTAATGTGCCACTGTAACAAAAAACTACTTGCAAGTCGTTTTGGATAAAAGCGTCTGCCAAATGAATAAATGTAATTGTAACCTCAAATGACTTCTCTTGCGAACTGGCACTATATAGAAAATAAAATGAACTTGACCTTTAAGGAGGGCGGGGGGTGATGTTGGAGGGGCAGGGCACCCCCCTAGGGTAATGGTAGGAGAAACACTGGTGGCTTTTGACTGACATATTTAAGTCACATATCAGTGATGGTGAAGGGACTTTGAAGGAAGAGTCGAGCGGAAAAGACATTACTAGCTTCATCCCATTGGCCTGCGCAGTCAGGAATGCTGTCTGTTTTTCTCGTATCAAATAATATGTAAATGTTTTTTCTTGATGGTCTGTCTTTGTTTAATGTGGCTCTTTTTTTGAATTGGTTAAAGAAATTAAGCTGTGTCCATATTTCTCACATAAAACTTTCCTTTCTTCTTTTGCACCGGCGTTTTGCAGCAGTAAAGTTTGCATTTTCACATCGCCACAACAAAATACACGTTTCGTATACATTTACTTATTCACAGTTGTGCTGTTGTCTGGCTGTACCAATATTTACAATTTGTTACTAGATTCGTGTTGGCAAAAAATATATTTGACATTTTTTTGCTTCAAGCAGAGGAAATGAGGCCGATTGGTCTTAGCCCATCAATAGCTTGGTTATTCCTCCTCGGATTTGACCCTTTTTGACCCCGTCTAGACATTGTCAGCCCTTGTCGGGTTTTTAAGCCCTCCGTTAATGTATTTGCTGTGTGATCTTTGTGTCTTCATATTCCTGTTTCCTGCATTAAAAGCCGTTTCTGAATTCATCTTCCCATTTGTGCTAAATATAGCAATTAAAATTCTGAAATGCATGTTCATGTTGATGTATTCTCACTGATCTGAGCCCTTGCGGGAACCGGGGTTCTTCCCTTAAGGCCGGTTAATGCAAAAATCATCTCAGGCCGACTGATGGGTTCAACGTGGGTGAGTCACACTGGTGCATCAATACACTGAGTCATTGGGTCGGATACGGACGGTTTTAAGCCTGTGCGAGATTGCATTTCGGCCTGTTTGTATTTCCGATGTGTTATAGTTTAGTTACGCTGTCTGTCCGTATTTCCGATTTGTAATTAAATGTCTCGTCTGATCTCAGTGGTTGCTTTGAATTTAGCTTCAAGCCATATGGAGAATTTCAGCTCTCACAAAACAGTTTTCTTGTGCTAAGGTTGTGTATTATATTCTCATATTGTATTAGCATCTGATTTTAGCTGCCTGATGAGGATGATACAGTATTGGAAGCAGGGAATATCCAGCCTTGTTTTTAGCTTGGAACTCTCTGGTGTCTCTTGAAGTGGATTTAGCAAATAACATAAATCAGTTATTGAGTATGTTGTCTCCTATACTATGATTCACAAATATTTATCATTTGAGCAGCCGGTATAGTCGAAGATTCGATACTTCAATAGGAGGAGCCTGATTCGACTACCAATCTCACAGTAGAATCTTCGCAGAGGTGTTATGCAATTGGGATCATGCCATTTTGGTTATATGGGCAGTTGCTTGGCAGACGGGCACGCACTGCTCTGCTAAAAATATTATTTATGATGTAAAGAAACGGGACATTTTAAAGGTTGGGTACCGAAACCTGGCGCATATGTGCGCGATGTCTGGCTGTGAACCAGCGCATGATCACATCTCTCTGGATCACTTAGCGCAGTACCCTTGTTAACCACCTGGGGTTGTTAACCACCTTTGGCTATTATTATTATAGCCAAACACAGACTGGAAGTTAACTTAGGGCAAGGTCGTGTGCGTCTGAAACCGTCTACTTTATATTAATGTAGCAACACAAACACAATCTTTTGCTCGCCACGCCCCTTTCATTCCAGTTCCACGCCCCTCTCGGCCTGTCGAGCCCCCTTTGGGTGTGTAATCTGTAGTGAAGTGGTACATTGTTCTGTGCTGCGTGGGTATCTGTGGTCATTAACCTACATACAGAGCAGCAGGCCGCGGGGTTCTTAAAGACGCCCTGATGATCTCCCATCGGGAAGTTCAGCGGTCTCTTCTTTCTCTATTAACTTGTCGATTGAACTGGACTAATGCTGTTCTATTTTATAATATATTTATAAACAGACCTGCTTTCTTTTATATTGAATTTTATTCATGGTAGTGCATGTGTTCCATTTGCGTGTGCATGCTGTTCGTTATATACTATAACTTGTGGTATTCGCTTTCAAGTGTTACAGAAAAACACAGAGAGAAAAGAAAAAAAATGTATTGCTCAGAAAATATTTTGACTGCGATATTCCTAATGTTGTCTGTGACTCACTGTTGTGTTGCGTCATTTTGAGGTTGTCAGAGGGTTGATCTGGGATTACTGAACTCATGGTGTTGCTGTTGTGCGTTTATTGTTGTTACTGTTGTACGATATGAGCAGAAGGTTGGGGGGTGGGAGCAGATTTACCACTCGTGGGTTTGAGTTAAAGCAAAGCCAATGAAAGCAGGACCTTTACAGTGTTCTTATAGCGGTTAGGTCGAAGACAAGAGCTGCCTATTGTTTTTATGAAAGGCTGCGAGGGGGTAGCGTGGCAGACAAATCCACAAGGGTCACGCGTGTTGTATGTAATACTGTTGTGACGGTTTTGTGGGAAAAGTAAAAAGGGGAGCCGGTCTGGTATAATATCCACACAAATGTTTGTGTTTTTGATGTTCAATTGTTTTTTTAAAGAAATGTCGGCTGAATTGACATATGTTGTGAATCACCAAGCACATTTACAAAAGTCTGTTAGCTGGGGTAGGACTCACAATTCGGACTGAAATACCAAAACAAAAAACCCACCCCTGAACACAAACAAATAAAAATCAATTCATATTTTGTTATCCTTTATCGGGATTCATTTTATAATGCATTTACACTCTCCCTAAAATGTCTGGATTATCATCCATCTCAGTTTTAAATCAGATTAAGTATGTACATTTTTCTCCAAACTCTTACAACTGAGCTACAGGAAAGCTAAACCGAGGCGTTTCGATGTTGGTGTGCGTTACATATAGGTAACGTTACATATTCCGTTTGCGACGCACATGTGTAGCAATAGGAAGATCGCATTACGTTATATTAAATACACCCAGGAGTAAACATCTTCAAAAAGCGTGCGTGTTTCGCTCATACCTGCTTAATATAAGCATCTAATATGATGTGTTTCTAGTTTTAACTTAATGCTTTGAGAAATAAGGGTCAGTAGAGGAAGTATTTTGACTGCAACTGTCATGCATCGTAATTGCTTCACTTCATCATGAGTGCCACGTCTTTGTAAACAGCATCATTTTGTGGGACTTACAAACCTATATAATACTAGTGTGGAATTTTTCTATAATATTCACTCACCATGACATTATGAAGGCCATTTTAAGTCAATCAACTGTATTTCCTCTCTCAATCAGTAGAAAATGTTGTTAAAAAATACGGTCATGTACCGGAAACCGGTGTAAATCCTGTTATATTAATTTATCGTCATACCGCTCAGCACTAGTTTCCATGAGAGAGGAGAACACTAATAATAAACTTCAGTGGGAAAAAACAAACTTGCAACGCCGCCGACGTGACTTATCTCACCGACACTTCCTGATCCGCTTTCGCCATGATGTCACATCCCAAATACTAGCCCTGTATTTAAAGGAAAACACTACCCTTTTGCTGAGCGAAGTTCACACAACTCATTGACTCATACAAGCGCAGAACAGGCAGATGACATTTAAATTGGAGGATTGCATTTCGCAATTCCCCACATCATACAAATCACAAGGCTCTAAATAAATGGATTCAGCTAGAAAACAAATGAATGGCGGTGCGCCATCAGTTAACCTCACATACCAACAAAAAGAATGACAAACACACTTCACATTACAAGCGGCTCCGTCTAATGCACGTCCAAAACTTAATCGCATGCGTGCGACACTGGGAAATGTATTCTTCGCACAGGCCAATTGTTTCGGTTGCATGTGCGACATGTGTCACAATGTACAGCCCTGATTTGTAGTGTTGTTTTGTTTGATTTATGTATTTATATTTGTAGATGAAGTGAATCTGCCTGTTTGTACACGCGTGTGATTGTGTGTTGGCAGAAAGTAGTATGGACGTAGCCATTTACAGACACAAGGATGTGTATGTGTATAAATATATATACAGTCGCAGAATTATTTCTTTACCTAAACACATACCTATAAAGTATAGTTTTGGACGGACGCACACACAGTTTTGGTTTTTACATAATAAACGTCTGTGTACTGTGCATATTCATTTTGTATCTATAAATACAAAAATATTCATGTGTAAATAAGAAGAAATTAATCTTGTTAATACAGTGGAAGTTGAAAGAGAGTCAATTTTTGGTTTCCAACTTCATGTGTGTTCCGCAAAAGAAAGAAGTCATACTGGTTTGACATGAGAATAAATAAATGATGAAATGTGTTTTATTTCGTGTTTTTTTCTTTCTGTAATATGGCTTTCTGGCTGTCTTCATTTGGGTGTTGTGGCAAAGTGTCGTCATCTCAATAACATCAACAGAGGGCACGAAATCTGCAGTGTAAGTATAGACATATATAGATATTATGCGTTGCAAAATAGTTTATGATGGCAATCGTACGGAGATGGGGATATATTGCGATATGATGTTCTTTTAATTCTATTTGTTGAGTGGTCAAGACGCTACACGTGTGCTTTCACCGAAGTCACCTGCATCAGCTCAAACCAAACGTTACGGAAAAACGGGTTCAGAAAACTGAAATAGATTATCATCAAGTCCGAGGTCCGGCAGCATTTTGGTTTTTCCAGTCACTCGACGGAACGAGGACGGTAAAAGTAACCCAAATGCCTTTGAAAGATTGATTTCATTTCAATTTGGCAATATTTGAAAAAAATATCAATTGACCATGAGTTTACTCATCACTGATAAACATAAGACAGACACGGTTTTAGCTATTGTTATCTATTTTGAGCGATTCATTGACCAAAAAAAGTGAAAATACATATGAATTATTGATCTGATAGCATTATGTATTTATTCAGCGGATGACATGATCGCAGCTCGAAGGACCGCGTTACAAAAAGATTTCAGCAGTGCATAGGTAGCTGGCTCGAAAACCAATGGGCTTGTCGATGAGAACAAATCCAGTCTAGTCAGATGAAGTTATAGATTTTATTACATCTCCCAGCAAAAGTATTTTTGTATTTGTTCCTCCGTTTTTCTTTAGAAACCCGAACAAACGTACGTTCTAATACAACACCACAAAAATAATGTTAAACAAATACAAATAACTCGCAGGCAAAATAGATGTCCAAAATATGAAATGTACAAAACAAACTTGACTAAATGAATAGCCCATGCAGACTGAACAAATAATCTCAGTTCAAACGCAATATAAACTTACATTATCATTCACGCACACACAAAGAAAATCCACAGTCCACCGTACAAAGAGGTATAAGAAGAAACTGTGTGCACAGGTGCCATTAATAAAGCCTGTTAGAATGTCCTGATTGGCTCTGGATCATGTGGGCGGGCTAAAAAACTTTCTATACAGTGAGTATAGTCAGGTTGTCTGTCATCTGCCGCACAAAACTACTGTTGTCCAACAGTTTAGTCATGTTTTGTGTAAAAATGCCTTTGAGATAATCAGTCTGGCAATGGAAAGTCAAGTGTAGTGCACTGCATTATGGGACATAGTATTTCTTTTTCAGTATGTGTGCTGCTTGTGTACTAAACATTTTGGTCATACATGAAATTTCAATGATATTTTTGCACATTGCACAATTCTGCTGCCCGTCGTTATCAACCTCGCATGTCAGAAACCAAACTTTCTTGTGGAAGACAAACGTGTGAAATGTGTGGCGTTCATATTTTTATTGAGTTGTTGGTATACACAACCATGCCACATTTTCTAAAATGCCGTGAGTATATACACAAAACAGCACAGTCTCTTAATGAAATGTGGATTTAATGATGTTGTTTTCACGTTACACGTGGGAAATGATAAACTGAAGCAGTTTATAAAAGGATATTATGACATTATTGAAAATCTCCTGCCGTGTTAATCGTTGTTATCTTACCTTGTTGAAGTTTATTAGCGTATCGACGTACAGGTGTTTCTTAAATGATGCAGGGATACACATTTTTATCCCTCTTCCTTCATTTTGAGCTAACCGATTGTGTGAATGCGTTTAGGGGAATGAGATTTGTATAGAAAATATTTCACACTTTCTGTTTCTCAGACTCTTTAGTGACTGTGGTCACACCCTCTCGTCTCATCTGCGAGAAGATTTGAATTTTCCATTTCATGTTACGTTTATGCATTTGGCAGATGCTTTTATCCAAAGCGACTTACTTTGCATTATCCTATACATTTGTTTCTAAGTATGTGGAATCCCCTGGGATCCAACCCACGACCTTGGCGTTGTTAGCACCGTGCTCTTACCACTGAGCTGTCTATAGTTTTCCTGCTGATTCGTGTTCATTATGAACAGGGATGTAACGCTTCACCGTGAGCCGGTTGAAAATCGATTATCATATGTGACGATTCTCGACGGTTGAGATGTCATTTTAATCGCAATGCATGTTTTGAAAAGCAGGGGCTGCTGTGTTTACATCATACTTGGAAAACGTGGATATGCATGCTTCCAAGAAATCCAAGAAAAGTACAGACAGAGTCTTAGTTTGTTTATTATGAAGAGACTTTTGTATTATTCGTTTTTATTTGATTTGGAATTTGTTTTTAAATTGCAGTGTAGTTTTGTTATTTGACAAATCAAATATATTTTCATTTTAAGAAGATATGTGCAGCATTTGAGAAATAATAAGGGAAGTTGTTCATTTCTAAAATTGTTGTGGAAACAAAGCGTGACTGAATCGTATCGTGAGGTCAGCATCGTGAATCGCGTCGTGAGCTGAGTAAATCGTTACATTCTTAAGTATAAAGGCCGCACACTTTCACACGGTCTGTGAATATTTTTTGTCTTCACTGCTGGCTGGTTTTATGTTTGAAAATTTGACCATTAATAAACTATTCATCTCTACACATTGTATTGAAGTTTAGTTTTTTTGTCGATCTTAAAATACAAACAGTCCAACCTTTGATATTTAGCTTCGATTAAATGTGCTGGACACGTGACCATACTATTTTTCTTCGGCAGTTAAACAGCCTTCATTGATTTCAGTCATTTTGCATAGTGCTTGACATTTCCTTCATTTCATCCATCTTTACCACCTTTATTTAAGGATGGATTTTGCAATACCATTTATACCACTCAGTGGTATATCAGCCTATATTTTCAGTTTTATTATTTTACATTTACATTTAGTCATTTGGCAGATGCTTTTATCCAAAGCGACTTACAGATGAGGAAACATTGGAAGCAATTATAACAACATAAGCAACAAAATACATAAGTGCATCAAAACTAGTCCATTAAAGCCTAGCACAGTATACAAAGCTAAGAATAGTGAGGTTAGTTTTATTTATCATTCTTAGGTATGATGCATTGATAATTATAATCACGATTAATAAACACGATTATTTTGTCAGTTCGGAACTCCTATAATTAACAGCCAATGAATATGTATAATCTGCTGCCATTAAACTTCTTTCACACAGTATTTTAATAATAATCTAAACACTTCACCACAAAAATTTACATTTTGTGACCTTCGGAATGAAACCTTGCTATTGCATTTTTTATTTCATGTTTTTTATAAATCATTAATATTGGTCACCCTTAATGTTTGTCTGTGGGTTTTGCCAAAAAAGTATTGAAATAGTACAAATGCAGTTTTTTATTCCATGTAAAGTGGCAGTTCAGAAGATAAAAGCTTTGCGATGACCTTATCGGGAGTTTTCTGCTTGCTTTTATAACATTATTATCATAACATTTATTAATGTTAAATTAAACACAAGTTAAATCTGGGAAGGATAAATCGTGCAGCGCTAGCTGTATGTTATTTACATCTGAAAGCAATGAAGAAACTTTGTGTTAGTTGTCCCTCATGAAACCAGTTACTTACTACGGTTTTACTGTAGTAACTGTAGTTTAGCTATGGTATTTGTAGTAAAGCCACAGTAAATACACATTTACTCTGGTCTTACTAGAGGAAATTTGATTAAACTATGCAAATGGTAATCAGTCTGTCAATAACATAGTTGCACTTTTACTAAACCCGTGGTCATTTTCTTAAGGTGTAGTCCCCTGCGTCAATACAAGACCTGAACATCATACAGTTTTCTCTTCTAAAGAGAGATTTTAAGTAAACAATCAAGATAGCGAATTGGTTTGTGGTGAAATGAACCATAAACCACGAGGGGCTTTGTGTAAGTCATCACAGCGATGTTAGTCACATACAATGATGGCAATGACGTTACACCTACATCAGTGTTTAATCAACAATTACAGGTATTAATAAAAAAAACGAATGTAACATTTTCTGCCAATTAGTAAATTAATTAATATATGAATTGTTTTTTATTTAGTTGAAAATGTTCATCAAAAAGTAAATGTTTTATTAAACCTATAAGACGGTCAAGGCCTTGCTATATTGCGAAAATACTACTCTGCACATATCGAATACCGGCTGTTGCCATGACTACAGAACATTCACAATGTTGCACATCTACAACCTTTTTGCTTTAATATAGAATATATAATTCTATATAGAATTAATAGAATGATGCGTGATCATATGGTCACCGATTGTACAAGTGATTTAAATGTGACTTCATATCATACTCACACATTCATATGATTTAATTTAGTATTTCTTCTTTATGTTTAAGGTAGTGACTCTGGATGAATGCGTCTGTCGAATGCGTGAATGTAAATGTTTTTTTTCCTCCATCGCTGTTGTTTTTCCGGGGTCGAGAGTTCACACTGGGTCGTAGTCTGGAACTCTGTGCAGTTGTGGACATGGTGGTGGCACACAAGGCTGTCTGTTGGTCCCGCTGATGGGAGAATAAATCCGAGGCGTCAGTAGTTCCACCGCAGTCCGTGGTCACGTTGTAGGGTTTACAGCACACTGTGTGTGTTTCCACTCGCTGTTTTTCTGAGGAGCCGTCGCCTCTGTCTCACAGGCAGGAATAGCGCCGGTCATTTACCTCACCGGACAGTTCGTTTAATTTTACTCCATCTGCTTGACTGTTATTTTATGACAACGGTTATTATAACCGTGACCGCGGCGTCTCTTCAAGTACGCTTTAATATTCTTTTGTTTGAAGGATAACAAATAAGTTCAGATGCAGTAAACCAATGAAAGATTAATGTTGAGCACTAATGCACCCTTAACTGTAAACATTGTTTCCTGATGTTGAGTGGTTTTGGGGTTTCTTCCAGTGCAGTTAAGCAAAATGTAATTGAAGTCATCATTTATTCATCCTGATGTGGTTCAAAACCTGTATATAACACAAAAGAAGATATTTTGAGAAATGTCTAAGTGGTTTTGCGTTAATACAATGGAAGTCAATGGGGTTCAGTGTTGTTTGGTTTTCAACACTCTTCATAATTTCTTCCTTTGCGTTCTGCAGAAGAAAAAAGGTCATTCAGGTTTGGAATGACATGCGAGGGAATTAAATGATGAGAGGATGTTCATTTGTGAGTGAGCTGTCCCTTTAAATGGCTGTGCTCTGGTGAAACAGTGGAGAAGGAAACAGGAAACTATGACATTTAGTTTGAAATCATTAAAAATATTGGCGTTATATTTAAATGCGATGATTAATCACAATCTGACATTGATTTTCTTAGCCTTCAAAACACAGACATTTCTGAATGGCTTTGGCTTTAGTGTAGTTCACGCCTTGTTGTGTTGTGCAGTTTTTCACAGGGCGTCTTGTGGTGTAGTTGTTACACACTTTTCCCACACGGATGATACTGATGATGCAGACTTGTTTCTCATCACTGTCTCCTCTTTCTCAGAGCGAGTGACTCAGCTAGTTTTGGTCCGTTCCACTGGGTGTCAGGTGTCGTGGAAATGTTATTTCCCATGAGCCTCTGCTCTGTGTCATCTGCTTGCATCAGGGGAGCGGGCGTGATGTTGGTATTGTTGAGTTCTGTGGGTCTCTGTTGATTTGTTTTTCCCGGACGCCGGCGTCAGATTGTCTTCGACTGGTGACTTTACATTTGTTTTGCAACGTCGAATGATACCCTAAATGGGGTGTGTAACAGTATATTGTAATGAAACGCGTCACAATACAACCACTATGGAACTATGACGATAATTTCATGATATATGACATCTGTTTAATTCTATTGGTTGAGCTGACATCATGTGATCCGCCTTAAACTTTCTTAATTTCTCTCTTAATTGATTACATTTTGTATTATTATTCATGGTTTTATTTTTCTATTTACACATTTTATTTTGTATTTACTTAGAGAAGGTTCAGTTTAACCTTGAATGGTGTCAATTCTGCACGACGTAAATTTTAGATCCATTTTGTTCGAAATATTGTGATAGTAATGTAACACAAACCAAGTGTACCATTACAAAAATCTAAATATTTACCTGATAGAATGAGTTTCTTGCGAATGTTTTTGACTTTCTAAACACTTTCAATGTGTTTCAACCGACATGTCACACAGGGCCAGAAAAGCGTTGAAATACGGTTTCTGAGATCAAGTTTTTGTGGTGATGGATTGTTTCTGGCTCACAGATGTTTCACCTCTTCACCGAGAGTTCAGCTTTGACAGATTGACTTTAATGTATTTTTGGACCTGAGCGTGTATTAAACCTTTGAGTTGAAGGATCTCTGGTGGCCCGCATGAGGTGTTCTCGACAATGCTGTCAAGCTTTGGGTTTTTCTTGAAATTTTTCTGGTTTCGTGTCTCGGGGGATTGTATCTTATCTTCTGCAGTGGATATTATAACGTGCTCGAGAAGCGCTTTATAATTTAGCATCATTATTATTTTGCTAAATACAAGTTAACCTTTTAATGTTTTCCAACAGTGTATATCTTTCCTTCGACGCATATTAGAAAACAATAGTAGTAAAATCAGACAAATTGGACTCTTTTACATTTCTAATATTAAAGAAGTGGTGTTTGGACAGCAGTTTTTCACACTCAGTTGTATGTTCTTGTTTCAGTCACATGATGAAAGCCGTGAGCCGTAGCTGCTACAGCTAGTCAGAAGATGCACCATGGCCAAACCGGGATCAGACCGCGATGGAGCCATGGTGGAGAAGACTGCCGGGAAGAAGGTGACGTGGCTTTTGAACTCTGTGACTGTTAAAGATGAATAAGCATTGAATGGGAATTAGGAAAACTGTCAAAATTGTACAATTGTTACAAAAACGGACAGGATGGGGATGATGAAGACACAGGAGAACTATTTAACATATTAATAGTTTAATTTAATAGTGTAGTTTAATGTGTGCAATATTTCTTTTAATAACGGTTTTTGTATTTAAGTTGAAAATAAAGCATTTGCATGGTGAAATAATGCAAAAATCTCCCCTGCAACACTTATTCAAAGATTTTGTCTTTCCTGTAAAAATTAAGTTGTATAATATTTTTCCCAGTATCAAAACACTTAAAATGACCTTTAACGAATGCAGTTTAGTTATGCGTATTATATTTCATCTATCAGATGCTTTCATACAAAGCAACTTACAAAGGAAGGAACATTTTGTCTTAAGAGCCAAAATAAGTATAATATACAAAACGATGTTGAATTTTTCCACATGTTTATTCTATTGAGTTATTTTTAAGGGATTGCATTGTTACTTAAGCTGTTTATAATACGCGTACGTGAAATCTACAACGATCAGTAGTAGTAACGATAATGTAATAAAAGTAATAATAATAACATAATTTATTTTATTTTCCCAGAGTAAAGAGAAAATCTCTCCGTTCACCAAAACTCCAAAGCTGGATCGAAGTGAAATCCTGGGGAAAGACGGGAAGTCAAAGTCTTCCATGAAACGGAAGCTGTCCTTCAGCGTCAGCCCGCAGAGGAACGAGGAGCGAGACTCTGACACCGGTCAGTTTTAGATTTAGTCTTCGAGATCTTTCCCGTGCCTCATTGTCTCCCCCTTTTGGTCCTTTTGCTCCACGTGTTTTTGTTAGACTGGCTGTACCAGCGAGCTATTTTAAGCAAGTTATGTAACAGTTAAGCTAGCCTCAAAATCAAAAAACATTCTCAGAATTTGGGTCTCATTGAAGTGCGTAGGCAATGATGGTGAATATATTTTAGTACATTTATGCATGCGTTTTTAAATAGACATAGGATAGTCTTAGAAGTTCGTGTCATCTTCATTCGAGGAAAAACATATTAAAGCTTCAAGTGCTAGTTCACAATAAAAATATTTTGAAATGTATTTTTGTTGATATGTATAGCTGCTTTGGAACAATGCAAATTGTGAAAAGCGCTATATAAATAAAATTGAATTGAATTGAATTGAATTGAATTGTTGTTCGTAACTTTGAAACGCAAAAGAAGATATTTTGAGAAATGTGGTTTTCTGTTCATACACTTAAATATCTTATTTTGTGTTCTGCAGAAGAAACTGCAAGTTTAAAGAATAGTTTGAGTCTCAATAGCACAGCCAAAAACGAATGTTTTATTGAACTCACTGTGACTTAATAAGTTTGTCTATATTAAATGACATTTGTGTGTTGCAGTAAATGTTCACACTTTGTGTTTATACAAGTGTAGTCTTTTTAGTCAACCTGCAGATTACCCGACTTTAAGTAATGTTTTTTTTTTTGAGCCGTGCATATTTAACCCGCAAGTACTCAAATATGAGACTTATAAAATGAATTATAAGAACGGATCAGAATGTCAAATAATATTATCTGTGTGATCCCATTATATCCTGAATCTAGTAACATGTCAGAAAGGGGGAAACACACTATTTTGACCCAATGTATTGTGGGATTGGTGGGCAGGGTCTGTCCTCAAACGGGGGGAATGGTCTGTGTGATGTCACCTGTATGCCGAAGCCTTTGAAAGCTGTGTTGTGATTTAAGGGGCGGAGCCTGTGGGTATAATCAGTGCTCTGCTCTCCCCCCTTCTCGAACCCTGACTCCCACCCCTCCCTGCTTTTGCACTGTAGATGACTCTGACCCGGGGCAGTCGAGCGATGCGTGGGGAGAAAGATTACTTCCTCCCTGCAGGATATACGCAGGTAACTGCCTCCGCTAAATCCGGCCCGCAGCAAACCCTTGCTGTGTCACACCGAAACCGACCCAGACCTGTCACCGCCCGCATGGCCACTGGATTCATTTCCATATCTTTCTTTATCTGAAAGACTGGCTGAAATGAAGTTTGTTTACCGAAGCGAATACTAACTGCTGTCACTTCACCTCGTCTGTTTGCATCATGCTAAGAGACAGTCGACGGCCGTTGCATCATGTTTTGTTACAAGAGCAGGGATTTGTTCAAATGCACTTCATGAATCTTATTCAATACTCAATGTTTTTGTACTATTTGTCGCAAGATATACGAACACTTATCTTCTGCGTTCTTTTTAATCGCATGTTTTTCGCAAAACTCACGGGTAACGGGTTAAGATGAATAATGCATGTCTCTGTGAGGCTGGCAGTTGTTCCCTCTCCGATTTTCACCTTTTGCTATTTCTTTAAAGAATTGTGAATATAAATGAAGCTCATGAGCTCGTTCGTCTTGTTTGCTGCAGACAAAGATGGTCCAGATAAGAAGAAGGTTAAGAAGGAGTCGTGCAGTAAGAAGTCCACACCTGTCAACATTCTGTTCGGCTACCCTTTATCTGAGCGCAAGCAAATGGCTCTACTCATGCAGATGACAGCGAGAGACAACAGTCCAGGTAAAGAAAATATTGTGCCAGCGTTTGTGAGTGTTAACTTTCTTCTTTACAAAACAAATACGGTTAAAAGCAACTCGGGGATAGACCTCAAGATTTGTAGAGATTTCGTCACCCTTAATATTAATATCACGATAACATCTGACTGTCTTGTCTAGTTTTTTTATGTAATCTTGGGGTTTATTCCGAGAACTCCCCTCCTCTGTAGTCTAGTCAAATCACACAGACTCTTCAGATAAATCGAATGACCTTGGCGTTCTTGTTAATCTGATCTCAGATACCACACCGAGCCATCCCTCTCAATCTCCAGCGGTACAGAAAAAGATCCCTAGCAGCTCGGCCACCCGACAGAAGGACAAAGTCAACAAACGCAACGAGAGAGGCGAGACGCCCCTGCATATGGCCGCCATTAGGGGCGACGTCAAACAGGTGAAGGAGCTTATCGGCCTCGGCGCGGATGTTAATGTCAAAGATTTCGCAGGTAAGACTGTGTGTGCTCGAGCAACATTTAGAAGATCGTCTTATAAGATTTCTGAACAAAAGCATCACAGATCTTAGATCTGATGCATCACAGATTCCTATTTTGTAATCTTTTATTTCCTTTATTATTTTTGTTATTTTATTTTTAATTTTTAAAATGACTTAAACTTAGTAACAGTTTCTATCAGCTTAGATGTTTGTGATGTCACCATTATTAACCTCTGAATAAGTGGTTTTTATTTATTTATGCATTTTTGCATGCTCTTTAGTCCAAACTGAATTCAAGATAGACATTTTGTCAATATGTAAATCAAACCCATGCAGTGCTTTACTGATTGATGTTTATTTAACATATTTCATATTTTCCAGTTGTAGAGTCTCATAAACTCATCCTGAATTCTTTTTGTCCTCCAGGTTGGACGCCTCTCCATGAAGCGTGCAACCTCGGTTACTATGATGTAGCCAAGGTTCTGATTGGTGCGGGAGCGGAAGTGAACACGCAGGGATTGGACGATGACACGCCGCTTCATGACGCCTCCAGCAGCGGACACAAAGATGTGAGTTTCATGCTAACACCAGAAATGGTCGAAAAAAATGAGGCATCTCTTCAAATCTGTAATATTTAATTGAAAAAGACTTAAGTTATTGGTGCTTAAGGTTATATGGTTAACAACGTGGAGTGTAAATAACTTACAGTTGAGCTAATAAACTGTATTACATGGCTAAACAGTAATGTATTGTGAAAATTATCGATCAAAATAAAAATGATCAATAAAGCACCGTTTTTTTTAGTAATTGTGATGCGACTCACATTGTCACCTGCTTTGCTGTACTTTCTGAATAGTGTAGAATGACGGGAACCTTCAAGGTTTTTTGGAAGTTTTCAGATATGTTATGGATAACGTTTTTAACCAAGGCCCTCAAGGTTAAATTCAAAAGCGAAGGCGTGTTAGCTCTTCTTAACTGTAATAATCCAAGAAGTAATAAAAGCATTATACAATTTTCCAAACGTTCACAGATTGTGAAGCTGCTTTTGCGACATGGAGGCAATGCCTTCCAGGCCAACAAGAGAGGAGAGAGACCTGTTGATGTGGCTGATTCGCAGGAACTTGAGCAGTTACTAAAGGGAGAGGTCCCGCTGTCAGACCCAGAGGAGAGCTCTTCAGGTACTGAGTATTTTTCAGTAGGATTGTCACGGTACCATAAACATATTTTACGATACTAGACCAGCTTAAGTATCATGGTACAAAGTAGTATCAAAATGCTGTTGCATGTTTATAATTAAAATCTACAAATTGACAGTATTATACTGTTCACTTCAATAGTAGATGTAGTATGTAGTAACAATAAAATGTAGTATTAACTATAGTAATTGGATATATTGTTGCAAATACTGTAGTCTACTTCATTACTACATGTTTAATACTAAACTAATTTAATACAGCGATTCAATTTACCCTTTGTAATATTTTGTTTTCACAGAATCAGAGGACCCACCTTCTGTTGATCCATCCAGTGTTGATGAAAACATGGAGTACTCTGACGCTGAGAAGGACTCTGACAGTAAATCCACCACAGTGAAAGCATCGTCGTCCTTGTCTGGGCTGGACGAATACGAATTCAAGGATGAGGAAGAGGAGGAGGACCTAAGTAAGGCCCTCAATGACAGGCACATCTTAAGACGAGAGCTACGGCAAAAGGAGAAAGAAGAGAAAGAAAGGAATCACTACACTTCCAAACAGGGCAGCAAAAGCGAGCAGTTGGCGTCCAAATCCAAAAAAACTAAAGCGTCCCGTGTGTACTGCAGTTCAGACAGTTCCAGTGATGAAGCCGAGGTGCCTCCAGACAGACGGAGCTCCCCGACAAGGTCGATCAGCGTGGACGGTCAAAAAACAGACGGTAGATCAAAGAAGGAAAGTCTGAATCTCACGCCAGTAGAGCAGAAAGAAAAATGCAAGCAGAAGAAAAAGAACAAGAGCCAAAGCAAAAACAAAGAGAACCAGGAAGTGCGAGAGGAAGGAAAAGAGAACAGTAAGTCCCTCCTGTTTACCACAGCAGCCGTGTCCGACAACTCCGACAAGGGCGTCAGGGAAGAGGACTCCTTCAAAATGTCTTTCAGTGCAAAAGATGACACTTCAGTCCACCTCTTTCATCTATCTGTAGTCAAGTCCCCAAAATTGAACAATAGCCAAACTGACAAGCAGACAACCCCACTGAAACAGGAAAACACTAAGACCTGTGTTTCTATCGGAGACGGATCGTGCCCGGCAGACAGCGTCAAATACAACCACTACACCGATTCGGACTTCTGCACGGAAGGCTCTAGCAGTAAAAGCTGCAAACACAAGGAAAAAAGCAAGCATCACCACAAAGACCTTGGCTTGGATGCGGATGACGGCAGCTCAAGTCCATTCAAAGACAGCAGTCTAAGCAACAGCATGGACAGCTCTGAGGGTGCCTTCAGGAAGACTGACAAAGATGGTAAAGTGGTTAAGAAGCACAAGCTAAAACACAAGGAGAAAGAAAAGTACAGAAAGGACTATGAGGGAGAGAGAAATCACCATCGGCAGAAAGACCCACGCAAAGACGGACACAGGAACACAGAGTTCGATCGGGAGTTTTGGAAGGAGAACTTCTTCAAGAGCGATGAGAACGAGGAGCTTGGTGGTAAAAGTGAGATGCTTGGAGGCGGATCTCCTCTGAAATCCTTAGAATCATCACCCGCTAAAGAAGAAAGAGGGACGTCGAAAGATAAACATTCTAGCAGTAGCAGCAGCAAGGACAGGAGGCTGAAAGAGGAGAGAGAAAAGGACAAGGGTATTAAAAAAGATAAAAAAGAGATGCCACTTAAAGATGAGCGAGGAAGAGACGCAAAAGGCGATGAACTTGATGACCGAACTGAAGGTCTTGGTTCTGGACGGATGCATGAGGGTTCACAGCACAGTTCAGGTGTGAAAGAAGAAACAGATGATAAACCAATCACTGGGAATACATCCGATCAAGATCCTCCGGGGTCTGCAGAGAAGAACAACCGAGAAAAAAATGACAAGCGACCATCAACAAAAGATCGTGAGGCTGAGAAGTCTGATAAAAAGCTTGCAGATAAAGATAAGAAAGTCAAATCTGAGCACTTGACTGAGAAACCTGAGCCGCACAACTCCACAGATCGATGGAAAGAGAAGGAGAAATTAACAAGCAGTACACATTCACCCAATGACAAGAGCCATAAAGAGAGTGAAAAGCTTAAAGCTGTGACTGCGATGAAAAAGCACGAAGAAAACAAGAAGAACAAGGACAAACGATCTGAGAAAGAGCATTCTTCTAGTGACCACAGAGACAAAGATAAAACCAGTTCGGAAAAAAAAGTGAAAGCCCCAGAGAAAATCACTGATCATGGCAAATCTGACCGCACTAAAGATAAAGAACGAGAAAAAGATTCTGATAAGAGGAAGAAAGAGAAATCGAAAGAGACCAACCCCTCTTCCTCATCCTACTCCAATCTCAAGTTGTTACTGGAAGAAAAGAAAGGCTACATTTGTGAAAACAATAAAGTCGTCTCGTCTAAATCAAAAGAAGAGGTTACAAAGTCTTCAGAGAAAGACAAGGAGAGAAGAGAGAGGGATAGGGAGTCTGAAAGACACAGAGACCGCGAGCGAGATCGACACAAGGAAAAGGACAAAGATAAAGACCGGTCACAGCAGAACAAAGATGGCAAACTTAGCAAGACCAAACCGAATGAAGCGGAATTCAAATCTAAAGGTGCACCCACTTTGAAGGACACACACCGCAAAGAGAAAAGGTTGGTAAATGATGACCTCATGAAGACCAGCTTTGAACGCATGCTCAGTCTCAAAGATCAAGAAATTGAACAGTGGCACAAGAAGCACTTAGAGAAAATCAAACAGAAGGAAAGAGAACGCCTGAAGCAGCGTCCAGTAGTCGACCTGGGAAAACAGAAAAGCAAGGAAAAACCGAATACAAAAACATCATCTTCGTCCAGCGATCCCTGTTTGAACAAGGAAATAACACGCTCCAAGAGCTCGGATGCCCCTGATGCCCACCGTGAGAAGATCCTAAAAGATGCCACCGGTGGAAGAACGCTCTCGCTGGATACAAAAAATCTCTCGACTCTTGGCAAGAATGGTCCAGTGATTGAAAACAGTCGATCTCCGAGACCAGAGAGTGAAAGGTCCGGCCTTATGTCAAGATCCGTATCCATGATCTCTGTAGCAAGTTCAGAGGATTCTTGTCAAACCACTTTGCTAACACCTAGACCGACTGAAGAAGAGTCGGATCTTAACACGGAAGCTTCAGACTCCCAGCCACCTTGCCTCCAGCCTTCCCTCATCTTGCAGACCTCCAGGTCACCTACGGCTCATGATAAGGATACAAGCGATACAGCTTCTTGCAATCGTACACCGTTATTGAGCAGGCACGCGTCGCCATGCTTAAGGGCTATTCTAGATGAAGAAGCCAAGGCTCCATCAGCTGAAACGAGACCGAATGAAGAGTCCCAAAGAATTGGTGTTGTGTCACAACCAAGCAATGAGCAAACTGCCGTTCATTCGGCAGATATTAGCGTAGCCCCGGTCCAAGAGGCTCACAGTACTCTTCCTAATGGTGAAAGCAATGAGGGTGAAGACGTTACCCCTGCTTGTCAAGCTCAACCTTCATCCTGCTTGCATGAGTCTAGTACTAAAGACCTCGGCAGTGAACTGGCTAACCTTACGCAGGCTAACAATGTGGTTCAGACCCATACAGAGCAGAAATGGTCTGGTACTCACGTAGATCAACTTGATGTCCCCAGTATCACAATTCCAGAGGGCTCCAACAAGGAACCTCTGTTAGATGTTGTTTCAACACCTGCATCGTTTCAACCTTCTCAGACACAAAGTTCATCTGACAACAATGCACATGTGCATTCAGGAAGCCAGCAGATGGAAACCGTCCTCAATTCAAGTAGTGAGCAGACTTTGAGGGAAGACTCTTCTTTGAAGCAAGAACAAAATGTTGTTGCTGAAAACAAAACAGAAAGCTTCTCCCCAGCAGATTGGACAAGCATTCCAAGTCCATCTGTTGGTTCATGTAGATCTGAGGAAACTGCTAAACCACTGTTCCAAGAAGATCTGAAGAAGGACACAAGTGAGCAAGAAGAAGCTACATCCAGGTTGTCCACCGAGCCATTGATCCCGGTTGACTCTCTACCAGAAATCCACAAACAAGATGCAGCTTCAGTGACCAACTGCACTAATCAGGAGAGGCTTCCTGTGGAGCCCATGGAATCGTCAGAAGAGGCTTCAGACAAGAACCGAATCCCAGAGACAAATGGCGCCAAGGTGTCGTCCTCAGAAGGTGAAACAACCCAAGCTCTTACTGAAAGATCGGACCAGCTTGCTGTTGAAGAGAATCCTACCCAATCTGACATCCCACCAAGTGGAGAACAGAGCGATAACAGTACCGACGTCCAGCACGATGCTCAGGCAGAGCCGTCCAGCGAAGGAACCTCAGGTAGCTCCTCTCCGTTTTCTGTCACGGAGAGAGATTCTGACACTGGTGCCAGGGCCAAAGTCCTAGGCCTGGATGAAGATGCCGATATGCAGGTGACCCATCCGAGGAAGCGAAAGATGTCAAGGGTTCCTACTGCAGCACAATCGAACCTCACCACTCAGCAGGTCAGGGAGAAGACTCAACAGTCCTTGGCTGCAATTGTAGACGCACTGAAACTCGAGGAGATTCAGCCTTACCAGACGGAGCGAGCCAACCCATATTACGAGTACCTGCACATTCGTAAGAAAATCGAGGAGAAGAGGAAAGTACTCTGTAGTGTCATCCCTCAAGCTCCACAGTACTATGACGAGTATGTGACGTTCAACGGATCTTACCTGCTGGACGGAAACCCACTCAGCAAGCTCTGCATTCCAACGGCAAGATAATTGTCATCATAAATGAAAAATTCTTACATAATTTATTCACTCTTATCTAAGAATCTAAAGTCGCACTTTTGTGTTTATTGTTGCTTTTGTAGATAACGCCACCACCTTCACTACCAGAACCACTGAAGGAGATGTTCAAACAACAAGAGGTGATGCGAATGAAGCTGAGACTACAGCACAGCATCGAGAGGGTAAAATGAATACTGTTTTTGAAAGACATTTACATTTATGCATTTGGCAGACGCTTTTATCCAAAGCGACTCACATTGCATTGTACTAGTCAAGTCAAGTCAGCTTTATTTATATAGCGCTTTTTACAATTTTCATTGTTACAAAGCAGCTGTACAAGAAAACATTAACTAACAGTATTCAAACGGTGGCGAGGATCCCAAAACTCCATTGGAGGAGAAAAAAATGTACTATACATTTGTTACTAAGTATGTGTAATCCCTTGGATCAAACCCATGACCTTGGCGTTGCTAACCACTGAGCCACAAGAAAGCAACCTCAAGGAGTTTGTGATAGACCTGCGAGCTCTTCAGATGCTTTAGGTCACCTGTAATACAATTATTCAATGCTTTTTCAGGAAAAGCTGATTGTATCCAACGAGCAGGAGGTTCTGAGAGTTCATTACCGTGCTGCAAGAACACTAGCCAATCAGACGCTTCCATTCAGTGCCTGCACAGTCCTATTGGATGCTGAAGTGTACAACATGCCCCAAGAGGTCCAGGTAGGTGATCTTTTGTACTTAACCTGACCTTTCAAATGGGATTTAAGCATGAATAGGACCAAATGTTTATATTCTCTTTACCATGTTGTTTTATTTTTAGGGTGATGATGGGAAGACCTCTGTTAGAGATCGGTTCAACGCAAGACAGTTCATGTCTTGGCTTCAGGATGTGGATGACAAGTTTGATAAGTTAAAGGTAAAAGAATTGCAAAATGAAATTGAAAAAAGCAATTTAATACAGCTCCACCGTTGGGTTCTCGCAACTGTGTGAGTAACAGAAATGTGTTTTTCTCCCAGACTTGTCTCTTAATGCGTCAGCAGCACGAAGCGGCAGCGTTAAACGCCGTTCAGCGTCTTGAGTGGCAGCTGAAGCTACAGGAGCTGGATCCCGCCACTTACAAGTCCACCAGCATTTTCGAGATTCCCGAATTCTACATCCCACTCGTAGAAGTCAACGACGACTTCGACCTGACACCGATATGACGGAGCAATTCGTAGCTGTCGAACCACGTCAGTCATGATGTCTAGACACGAGGGGGCAAATAACACAAAGCACTTGATTTCGTGGGAGTTGATTTGTGTCTATGTATAATGTGCGTGTTGTGTGCGACGGTGCGCACTGTACCACGTTTCCAGAGCTAAAATAACAAATAACAAAAACGTTGCTTATAGTCTACCACAGCGATGCACTTCAGTCTGTGTACTCAGCTCTTGTTCTGGTTCGAAACCATGCGGTCCAAATGCACTTCACCAGATGGGCGCTTATAAACGTGAGCGTCATAAAAAACGCACTTAACCCTGCAGTCCACTATATAGAGATGGTAATCCAAGGGTCGACACAGAGGAGTAGTGAAAAACCAGCCTTCAGAAGGTAAAGACCAGTGGAAAGCGATCGTTGAAAGATTTCCTTATTCCCTTAAAGGAGATCTCAACCTGACATGTTTCTACAGTGAGTGTTTATAGATAATGTATAGATTGTGCTCCTCATTTTTTAACTTATTTTATACATACTGATTGTGCATTTGTAAATAGCCATGTAATTATTGTTTTTAACTTGTAAAAAAACGAAAGAAGAATGAGAGGGAAGAAAAAGTTAAAGTAATAAATATTTTGATTGTAAACTTTGTTTCGTCTAATGTTTAATGGACCAAAGTTGTTTTTACATCGAGGTTCTTTGTTGTTGTGTTTGTTGATGTTTGCTTAACTCTTAAGCATGTGTTTTTAAATGACCTTTTTTGTTCGGATTTATTTTATTCCTTTTTCTTCCTCTACTTTCTTCTTTTTGCCCTTTGACATTCATCAGAGCTGGTGTTTGACTCGTGGTTTCTGTAACGTGCATGCTTTCACAGGTTCGTCTCTCTCTGAACAGTTGTACCGTGGTGAGGTTTACTGAAGTGGTCCTGGTTCCTTTCTGCCATTTTTGTGTCTGTTAGTAACATCCATCTCTTGTGTGTCGTCTCTTGTGTCTTGCGCACACTTAAAAGAAAAAAAATGAGGAAAAGTTTGATGTGGTATCTCGATAGAAAAAAACACCCTTACTTTTACAGTTTTAATGTGAGATCACAGCAAAAACTATTTTTTACAACGTAATGCCTTTTGAACGATGGTTCTAAAAATATGTCTATTTTAATATTTACTTGTTACATGAAGATGTACATATTTGTAATATATAATTGAATAAATTTTATTGGTTGTGAAATCAAACTATTTGGCTATCCTGCTTTTTATTAGAACTGTACGTCTGTGTGCTGTCACTTTCAGGTCTGGTTAACTCATGTAAATGATCGTGTTTGTGTTATTAAGAAATAACCCCATTACTAAAAAGTTTCGTCCCAAAAGGGAGTGTCCTTGTAGTTCCAATGGTGTCCAACAGATGGCGCAGTGAAGAGATTCAATATCAAACCACCAAACACTTCATGATCTTGTCTAGTTTGATTAATTACAGACATTAGAAATGTAAACTACAAATATAAATGTTAAAATATACTTCTTTAACAATGTATAAGTTGCCAACAAAACAGAAATTCTAAAGGTTCTATCACAAATACCATTCTGAACCATCAGCTGTTTACCATTACCAGTACCACATTCCTTTATCTTCGTCCTCATTCCAGGAGGATTTATTAGTAACAACCCACCAATACAACTCCACATACACCATTATAGCCCCTTAAAACCATCGCAATACCCATTATAACCATTCAATCTATGTGATGCAATCATCATGGTTTCTATTGTTTTTCTCAGCAGGTGTGTTAGTGAATCAAAGCTTTTGAAGATCAATGGAACAGGTTAAGAGAATATCCCACCTTGACATGGACATTAAGATTCTTGCCTCCAACCTGATTCTACAGATTTCTCTTTACTGGGTGATAGCCAGTGTGTCTTTAAGAGGGACGCGTGTGTCTTTCGCTCTTTAGAGCTCAAGTCTAGACAGGTAATGCTTGTTTACGTTTGTTCCTCCAGGGGGCGCCGTTCGGCCCACGAGAATGACCTTCGATTGAAATGCGTTGACTTTCTGTTCTGCTTAAACGTTTAAGTATTTAAATCTGTGCATTTTAAGCACCGGAAACCAACGTTTAGTAACCCTAAAGAAACTAAGGGTGTAAAGATGTGAGCTGTTACCATTAAAACCTTTGTGAATCATATTATGTAGGGGGATTGGAAACACGTCCCGGATTCACGACGTCTGTTGGCCACGCCCACACCAGGAAGTGATTCCGAACCGACTTCCATTCCATCGTTTATTTCTGTTTCTATGATTCAAGCCCGCTCCTGGCTTCTGGTTCAGAGTTAAAGGTGTCAAGACGAGAGAAAGTCTAAAGAGCAAAGTCGCGAAAGCCATACCGTAAGTACGCGTGCATTGTTTACGTAATGTACATCTGCGCTTGTGACGCACGTGCGAGCTATGACGTTTAATGCATTATATTATTTTTGCGTCACGTTTGCAGTAATAAAAACGCCGTTTTGGGCTTTTGCGACGGGTTTCGCGCGTCTGTCATTGATCCGCAGATCACGTTCATGCTGTTTTGCAGACAGAAGTTTTCAATAATGTTCAACAAAAGTTTCTGTTGTTCTGCATTTGAAATCTGTCATTAATTTACGCGAAATGTAATGTGACGTCAGTGAGTTATTTTCTACGCACACGCTTTACTTTCTTGACATTTGCGCTTGAAGGGTACAGAACATATCGGAATTGTGCAATAAATAATAATACCCCACAAAGTTTGGCAATGTGTTGGTGGATTTCTGGATCATAGGCAACATCATTTATCAGTTAAGTCATGAACGTAATTATAAAATACAGTGTGTCAGATTATGTCTGTTTATTGTAATGTATAGAATTGTGTAATGTATATTCATATTCATAGAATTATAGATGCTTTAATTTAAAGATGGTTATTTGTGAGACATGTTTCTTGACCTCGTCAATCTTTTAACCAGAACTCTGAAATGAGTGAGATTTTAATTAATGTTTAATTTGATATCAAATAAGTTAACTTATTGAATTCAATACATTTTATTTAGACGTTTACATCATAAAAGTGTTTTGCAGTTGATGACTTCGTTGACAATGAAAAAGGCCAAAACAGATGAAAACTCCAAAGCTCGATAAAAGAAAAAAGGAACAGTTGTAGACGAACTTAAATATAGTTTTGTTTTGTTTTGTATTTTCATTATTCACTACATAATTTCCATTATTTTCCATTTACTCTTTATTAACTAAGATTTCAGACAAAATAATATTAGTAAGTGACCCTAAACTAGTAGTGAATAGTCACAACTCTTAGGCTTTATATGGTGATAAGGATGAAAGTATAACTACAAAGGCGATGATGTTGTTATCATCATTACAGTAATAACTGATGATTTTTTGTGTCTCTGTTGACATGACAGGTGTGTGGAGTTTTGGTCAGGATGCGTCCGGGTCCATTCCTCTGTCCTGTACTGATCTCGCTGTTAATCTTTCTGTCCGGACTGACCGTCATCACCGCCTGTAATAAAGCCCTGTGTGCCAGTGATGTGAGCAAATGTCTCTTACAGGTAAACACAAACAAAACACACAATCCGTGCAGGGTTTAGAATCACGAATAGGCTTTTTTTTGTCTGTGCCTGACACACTTCGACCGAGAGAAAACCAGAAAGCCACAACGTCTCACGCCATTAAACACAGTATTCTTCCTTTTTATAATTACTATAATTATAAGTTGTTCTCTTTAGGTTAGTTGAGTTTGATTGTGAGAAATAATAAGTCCCTGCGGATGAGCAAACATTTGAAAACGTTCCCAGAATCTGAGAACATGTCCCGGATTTATTTCCCAGTTTTTATTTCTATTAACACACAAGTTTCTTAACTGTATGAAAACATTTGATGATGAAGATTTGGTGTTTTGGGGGTCTTTGCTTGCTCTCCACTGCAGAAAGCGTCAACATGCCCAGTGTTTGAGGGAAACCGGGTGTACCTAATTTTATATTGGATCACTTTTTCCCTGGAGCTTAATGACTGCTTCACACAGACGCTGTGCGTGTTTGTGTATTTCAGAGAAGCTTCATTGTGGCATTTTTGGTGTGTGTGTGTCTCATTGTTGCTCATTTCAAATTTAGATCCAGACTTTTTGTTATTTTCCTTTTAGCATCTGATATTTGCTCTGATTTACATCTCTGTTTATCTCTCACTTCCACCCTCAAAGGGCGCACGCTTTCTCTGTGTTGACTCTATAGTCTGCATATCCCGCAGAGAGGAAGAGAGAGTGTGAAGAGCCTCATGCATTTAAACATCATACTGAGCTTTTCTGATTTAGAGTCCAAGTTGAGTCACAGGTCATTTCCATCTCGTCTGGTTGCTTGGGTATTGCTAGGCTCCAGGTAGGGTGTTATAAGTTGGTTCTGGCAATATTTTGGGCTGAATGCTCATGTGCGCGCGGGTGTGGCGGTGCAATGGTTTTAGTCACAGATGATCGCTTTGTGGAACAAGGCTGTACACATCCACATCCACATAGCTCAGAGCAGCAAACAAACACAAATAGTTTCACGTGCAGTCTGTACCTCACTGCTCTTTTCGAAATATCCCTGTCAACAGTAGAAACAATGCTAACACTTTAGCACATATGCTTTATAGAATTAGTTTTAATGCCTTGTAATGCATTGTTATTTTAGTTTACTAAAGTTAAAAGTTTGAAAACGTTCATTGAAATCAAATCAAATGTTGACCTAAACACAATTATTGGAAAAACTTAACTAAAGGAAATATTTAAAAGTGAAATAAGTTTAAGGCGCTAAAATTATAATTATAAACCAAAATTAATTAATTTTATATAGAAATATAACCAATAAATTATAAAAGGACAAAAATATATAGCAAAATTGGCAAAACTAACTAATATTAACACAAAAACTAAAAAAGAAGCGAATTTAAAGTATGAATAAAAGTAAAATCAAAACTATAATATATCTCATGAATATATAAATGTTTATTATCAATAGTAAGAGACTTTGTTCTGATTAACAAGTTACTTAAAGCATATATGTATAATATTTTATAAAAGTAGTTTTAATGTATTTAATGCACCTTATGATGCATTGTAATGTCATCTCATTAACATTGTACCTGCAGCTGATACATTATGACACTTATCAATTCGTTGTTACACTGCATTTTTAATTTGGTTATAATTCTTTAAAACAACATCTAATGTATTACAACACACATTATTAACAACTATAATGCATCATATCCTTTATTAACCCTTTAAAATGCCTTATACATAAAGGTTTTTAGTAAGTGCTACCGAATCGATCACTTATTTAGAAGTGTTTCATGCAAGGTTTAAGAAAAGGAAATACTCATGTCCTTTTAAATGAATATTTCAGGGGATATTTTACCTAAATGGGCTGCTGTTTTCCATACATTGAAAATGCATGTATTAAAAAGAAATAAAAGAAAATCTGTATTTTGTGTGCTAGCTCCTATTTGGGTCTAAACTGTGGCCATTATCTACTTTACTTATACTGGTGTGTGTGTGTGTGTGTGTGTGTGTGTGCGTGCTTGTGTGTGTGCGTGTCTGCGTGTGTGCGTGTCTGCGTGTGTGTGGCAGGTGACAGGTGTGTCAAATATTTAGGACTAAAGCAGAATAGTGGGCACACAAGGGAACCGCCCATTTCTGAGTGCCCGGTGTTTATAATGTCCTCTCTGTCCCTTTTTCACTCTCTCTGTTTTTCTGTCTTTCTCTTTATTTGTGAGAAAAAAATATTAGGTGTTTATTTAACTTACGCAGAAGAAAAAAGATGAGGTCCCTAGATTCTAATGCCAACACTGTTTTTATGGTACTACAAATATTGTAAAGGAAATTAGAAACACAAGATGTTTTTTGCTCTGTTGTGGATCATGTTATGGAAAAGATCTGGTTTATTTATTCACTTATTTAATTCTGTTTTGGAGAATCTGTTTTTTATAGAGGTTTTAAATCTCTTCGTCCGTCTCTTTGTCTCTATTTCTTTCAGTTTATATATTTTAATACATTTTGATTCTGTTTATTAACAATACTGCCAAAGCATTACACATAAAACAAGTAGTGAGAAGGAATGACAATAACAACTAACCAAAAAGGTCGGTAAAGTTATATTTAAGTTTAAGATGTACTTTTAACATGACATTATAAACAACAAAGACAAAAAGTTCAACATGTATGTGTACATTCTCTTTTCTTTAACTTTCAAAGTAACGTGTTTTATTTATATATATTGTTTTTTTTAAACACGAACAACTCGGTTTTATAGATCAAGTGTATTTTAGATTGGTGAGATCTGGTAAATATCTGGTGAATTGTTTTGTGTTCCAGTGTCTTGTGTTAAATTCCAGTGTAAACGTTTATGTTGTTTGGCTCAATGATGCTTTGAAGGAATGCATTAAAATCACATACACAAAACCTTGAACTTGCCGTGATGGGGAATTGTCTGGGCTTGTTTCTTTTGGAAGAATCTGACCCACATGTTTTCCTGGTATTGGCTTTTTCTATAGTCACTTTGTTGCAGTTGCTCTCGTTTTCTTTGTTCCCCTGAATCTTTGGTTTTAATGACACACACCCACACACACACACACACACACATCTGGAAGTTGACCTCTACCTCACAAACGTTGGCAAACACGGAACATGTTAAGCCAAATTCAGCATGAGTCTCTCTCTCTGCCTTTATTCAGTCGGTCTGATGTTTTCTCTGTAATTATCCATCTAAAAGTGTCTCAGATTTTCATCACTTTCACTTTCTCCGCCTGCGTATTCAGCTTACTTTCCATTGTGTACACAGTTTAGAGCTTTTATTTCTCATTCGCAATTCGTCTTTATCTCCTCGGGTTGTTGTTTCTTATACTGTTACTGCTGAAAGAGCTTTCAAAGTTCATTGAGGCGTGCTCTCTATAGCATATGTCTTCTAGTGCATATATATAGTGTGTTTATATAAGCTAGACTTGCTCCATGTTAGGTCATTTTTTCCCTGTATGTTTACCTTTTCAATATGTACATTTTGTCTGTGTGTGTGTGTGTGTGTGTGTGTGTGTAGGGTCTTTGCCAGTGCCAGCCAACGGAGGGGAACTGTTCATGTTGTAAAGAGTGTATGTTGTGTTTAAATTCTCTATGGGAGGAATGCTGCGACTGTGTAGGTGAGTTCATAATAATCAATAAGATAATTGTTCAAAATGATAACATTTTTTCAATGCATACACTGAAATAGAATAGTTTTTTACAATAAAAAAGCAGCTTCGGTTGCCAGAAACATAACTCTGCAGCTTCAAACTGTGAAACATACAGTGGCAAAATGTAATGCATTACAGCAAAGTTTTGTAAATTGTACAATTCTTAACCATTATGTGTTATTAAGGGATATTTGACGGATTCAAGTTCATTACAAGTGGTGAGATGGAGCACAAATACAAAACACCATCACCAAGAAAATAATGATCAGGCAACACAAAATATAACATAAAACACCCGAATGAACGTAACTGGTAACAGATATAAGAAGAAACATGATTCTTTAAATGAAATGTCATCAAATGTGAAGAATTCTGGCAACATCTGTTAACTGTTTTTCTGAATTCGTCTGTATTCTGCATTTTTAACTCGCAAAAACATAATTTTAGCTTTATTTTACTGTGCAAATAAATGTACACTGCCCGTCCTAAACCTGGATTTAACTAAGCAAATAGGTAAGAGCCTCCCATGGGATTGGAGGTCTAGGTTCAGCAACGTTATGTGCCCAAAGAATGAGGTCAGCTGACTACCTGAGTATACTGAATGACCAGGTTATTCCATTAATGAAACCATGCCACAGCGAATGTGTGCCGTTGTCAAAGCTGAAGGCAGTCCAACGAAATATTAGAGTGTTTTTGGACGGGCAGTGTATAATCTTTTATACATAAAGAATTTATAGTCATTCATATACATTTTGCTAAAAAAATCGTACATTTGACACTATTTAACGGAAAGTAGTGTCTTGTTAAATCTATTAGTTTTACACAGTATGTGATGGTTTTTACACTTTACCAATAAACAGGGTATCAATGAAGTGTTTCTTACCATATTTTCCATTTGAAATTACAGCGTTTCTTATTTTAAAAAAAAATGTAAGGCCCGATTCACATTTCGCATATTCGTTATTTTAAATGAGATCACGGTGCGCGCACACTTTTTGAGATGGAAATATTCATCGAGATGTCTTATGAAGAGAGAAAGCGCTGCTTGCGTTTTACAGGCGGTTTTAGACGCTTAATGTGAATGTGGCCTTAGGTGATGGATATACAATCAGGAATCATGTGTTAAGTTATTCACTCAGAAAACAAAACACAATGAACTGTACAAAAACGTAATGTGTAAACCGACCCCAAAATTGCTCCCAAAGTTACAAATCGATTAAGAAAATCAATACATTAGACTGATAAAGAAATGAATAAAGATGCTATAAGCACAATAGACTCCCGTTGTGTTAACTGGTTGGTCTGATTCAGTCGTGATGAGAGATGGTTCGTGTAGTGCTGGTTTCCACTCATCTGACAGCAGAATAAAGTGTGAAGTGAGATGCTCCAGATCTTTGTGTGTTAACACTGTCTCAAGGTCAGTGAAGGATTAACCTTCTCTGTGAGAACAGAAGATTGAAACGTACCGCACATACGCACAATAAACACCAGGTGCTTTATACAGAAGGGATTGTAAGGTTTGTCAAATCAAAGCATTCTTCAGATGCCGCCTGTGTATCTGACACACGAAGCGTCTGTTCCTCAATTACAAAATAAGAGACATCACAGTCTAGAGATTTTTTCCTTCCAAACATTGGTTTATTGGCAGAGACGGAATAGCAGGGAAGATATCCCTCTCGTGGTGGTTTGTTGTTGCTGAACCGGCTATGAATCTCATATAATCAGACGCAGATGTTTGACTCCAGAACTAATGTGAAACACAAGACCTTGACTGCGTTCTGCTTTCTATTAAAATCTATTATCTGATTACCATCTTTACCACCAATTTATCTGTCAAACTCTTGCTGCTGTTGACAGTCATGCTTTGAGGAGACAACTGTGGTGAATGATCGACTTGTGAAAGTGTCAGTGGCTTATTTACTAAGAATAGTCTTGTTTTAACACAGATCGCTTAAAGGAATGATGTAAATCTACTAAAGACACAAAAATACACAGAAATGTCAAATACACCAAGGTTCTGAAAGTGGTACCCTCTAAAAATAAAGGTTCAAGCAGCGATGACATAGAAGATCCTTTTTTGGTTCCCCAAAGAACAGATTCAGTCAAAGGTTCTTCAAAGAGCCTTTTTTAAGAGTGACAGAACGGGTCACTTTTAAAACTTAAAGGACTTTAAGGTGCCACAGAAGAAGTATGTTTGGCCCAATGGTTCCATAAAGAAGCTTTCACATCTGTAACCTGTGAACGCTCTTAAAAAAGGTGCTTCAAAAGGTTCCAGATTTTCAGTCTGGACTTGTTGCAAAAAGTCTGCAGATTTGATCAGTTAGTGTGTTTCTATCTGAAACTTTCCAAAAGTCTGCAAGCGTATGATGTCTAGTTTCAGATGAACAGATGAATGAAGTCTTGTAGTGTATTCCAGCCATTACGGAGAGTTCAGGGACAATAAAGGCATGTGTCATACAGGAGCAATAATACAATTGGTGCTAATACCAAGTTACTAGTTTCAACAAAAGCAAGACCACTACCTGTCGAGAGAAAGAGAAATGAGTTCTTTGTATTGCAAAAAGGTTATTAAGATTATAAAAAAGAAACAATATGTTCTTACAAGAACCTTTGAGCAAATGGTTCTCTGGAGAACCAAAATTAGTTCTTCCATGGCATCATGTGACTTTATTTATTTCGTCAATTTTATGATGTGCTTTTAAATGCACATAACACACATGCTAAATGAGTGACGTGATGTGTGTACGGTGGATTTTGACATTTTGTAAACCGTGCAATGATATAAACTTCCAGTTCTTTTCTGTTTAATAGGAATGTGTAACCCCAGAAATTACAACGACAGTCCGGCCACCTCCAAGAGCACCGTAGAGGAGCTGTTTCGACCAATCCCGTCGCTCTTCAGAGCCCTGACCGAAGGCGACGCCCCCATTAACATGATGGTGGTGTCATTTCCCGTCGCTGAAGAACTGTCTCACCACGAGAACCTTGTGTCTTTCCTGGAGACGCTCGACAGCCAGAGTCACGTGTCTTTGCCCAGTAGCAGCGTCCATGACGGTAGATATTCCTACACTTGACTTTTAGAAATTGAGATTATTCCGAATTATTATTATATTAAAATAAATCAATGGGAGGTATAATGCAGATTTTGAAATGGCGTCATTGATATGAATTGCTGGTTAACATTTTTCTTTAGTAAAAAAAAATACTCGCAGTAAAATAAAGTATTAAAATAGAGCATTATTTAGTTCTGTTAGAAGGCCAGGTATGTTTGTTGGTCGATTATCTCACAATTGTCACAATTTAAACCATTTTATCATCTTTTCTATTTCAATGAAATTACCATAGAATCTCAATCTGAGAATCTGGAAACCGGATACAACTAGAGATATTTAAGCACAATGAAAGTAAAGCCAGTTTCTGAGTGTAATGTAAAGTAACTAAGGCCGTAGTCTTTTCTCTGTTAGCTCTCTTCTGTCCTGCACATGCACATATAATCTCTCTCTCTCTCTCTCTCTCTCTCTCTCTCTCTCTCTCTCTCTCTCTCTCATTCATCAGACGCCATGTGTACGGTGGTCTACTTTGATGACTGTGTATCTATCCGGCAGTGTAAGCAGTACTGTGAGTCAATGGGTGGATCAAAGTACCGCTGGTTTCATAACGCCTGCTGCGAGTGCATCGGTCCCGAATGTTTGGACTACGGGAGCAAAACGGTCAAATGCATGAACTGTCTGATCTGAGATCAGAGTCTGTCCACCCTCGTCATCACTGCACTGAGGAATTCACTCCACGCTTCTTACTTGTGTTGTAGAAAACTCTTTCCCTGTTTACACGTCGTGCCTTCTTTGACTCGGCCTTTGGATCAAATGTTTTTATAAATTATCAATGTTGCCTTCTAAGTAGGGATTAATTTTTCATCCCGAGTACATTCCATAATTTTTAACTTGTATATAGGTTTCATTTCATACATTTTTCTGGTTTGACTGTTTTGAAGGAAAACAAGTTGTTCTCGATGTTTAAAAAAAAGAATACATTGATTTTCAAGGTTAGGGTTTGTTGCGTTCTAATCCGGTTTCTTGATTTTTCTTTAAAATTAAACTCTTCTGTTAGATATGTGGGTGTCGCTTTACCACGTTTCTTCTGATGTTTTACATTGTTAAGAGAAGTCAACATTGAATGTCAGAATGCATGTGGGTAGTTAACAAATAAACAGATGGACGTTAACTTTTGTAATTTGGTTAAAGTGAATATGTATATATAAAGGAAAGTTTACATGTTGTGACCCATCACCATCATTCACTTACGTTTTATCCTCCCTGCAGCGCACCTTTATAGTCCTTTATAGGTGTTTGTTCAATTGTCGTAAGTCAATCCGGTCGCAGTGGCTGACACAAACTTATTCATTCTTCTATATAACAATTCTTTCGATGTAAATACAAACCGACTGACTTCATCGCATTCCTTGTGACTATGTTTTTATTCACAGATGGTTTGTTGAAATAAAATACCGTATAGGGACAATGCCGGGTGTTTCTACAGCTGTTCGGCAGGTGTGAAGAGAGTGAAATGGTTAAATCCCTGCAGCTTTACATTTAATCTAACATCAATTCATCATGACAACCAGACAGAATTTCCATCAATCAGACCTTTTCGAAGCCCTTATAACAGATGTGTGTGTGTGATGCATCTGCCATGACCTCAGATGTAAAACATGCTTGTACCAAAAACCTACTTTTTGCAGGCATTGAAAAGTGCTTGAAATGAAAGCGACTATATTGTTAGAGCACCATAAATAATATATTTAATAACAAAAACCATAAATTGAAAGATTTAACAAATCTAACACACACTTTCCTTGTATTGAACAACCTGGGTTACCAATTAGAGAAACCTTTTGGAGTGATTTCAACGTTGTAAAATGCTTTTTAGTAAACACATTTCTGAATTGTTGTACAGCAGTGCCCTCAGCTGGGTGTTTTTTTAAAATGCCTTTTTTAAATAGCTGTTTACATTATTGTGTACGTCTATACATGAACCCTAGTGCACGTGTTTTCTGACACGTTTCATTGTTAGAACACGCCATATCTGCCTGTAAATAACTAACTTTACGTAATGCAAAAAAAAAAAATCATTTGTAAATCTTGCTGACAGTTTAAACAATGGTATGGCTAAATTAGTTAAATGCCAATTCCACTTATATCCACTAGGTGTCAGTAAAGCAATGTCAATCATACTTATTTAAAAATATTCCCATATTTTTCTTAAAACATATCTTTAAAAAATAGACAAATTCTAATGGGTTATAATAGGTGTGATATTGTCTCAGAAACTATACTCTATGGGTCTCTATTAATACCTGATGTGTTGGGTTCTATTGCGATTGTGATGTTATGTGACAGATATGCGAAACAAATTGTAGCATCATTGAAAAAATCCCCCAAAACACACTACACAAATAAAATTGTAACGATTTAATAGTAAACAGCTGATGGCCATCTGATGGTGGTATTTGTAATGAAAACCTTTTGTAGGCCTATTTATATTGTGTTCAGCAGGGTTGATTCATTATCGTGCTTTAAACTACACGTAGTCTGTAAAAACCAACATTAAATCTCTCTTCTCTAGTAAACTGATCTCGTTTTAAAACGTTTATGTGTTTAGAAAACACGACACGGATCGCGTTTAACGCGTTGTAGTTCGTCCATCTCCCTCCGTGCGTTTGTCCCACTTTCTCAAACGCCTTCCGTCAGTCGTGCGCGCTCCTGTACCGCGCGGGCCGCCGTACTTCGCCTCGTTCTCGCTCTCCGTTGGTCCCGCAGTGAAGATGGCGGAAGCTCCCCTGCGGCCCGGCCGCTTCTTCTGTCACCGGTGCTCGGACGAGATCAGCCCTCGACTCCCGGTAAGACGCCGCGGGCGTAACGGGGCTCGTCAGATGTCCGCGTTAAAGCGTTTAACGGACCGGACGGGCTCTTTTCTCAAGCGTTTTCCCGTGCTAACCGCCACAGCGGCTAACGGGCTGCTGGTTGCCAATAGCAACAATCGGTCTTAAAACGAGGATTTAATGCAATTACGTTTAATTGAAGGTGTACGAGTTTAATCGGACGGACTATTGGCAGATCTGAGGTCAGATTAAAGGGCTTTTAACAGCTGGTGTGATTGTGTAATCTGCCCTAACTGGATGGCTAAACACAAGACTTGTGGTTTCGACAGCGTCTGGTTTGTTTAACAAGATTGTTATTGTAAATAATGTGTTTTTGAAAGATGATCCTAGTTGTTGTTGTTGTTGTGGGCTTGTCAGGTCTGTTTCAGAGATCTGATCGGTGATTTATGTGGTGCACATGTGTTCACCTGTCATGTGTTGCTTATGTCATTGTTAGATTATTTGTTAAATACGACGAGATTATGATAATACACGTTTATTATGTGACTGTCTGGAGTTCATTGTTGGTATCTGATGTGTAGTACATTCATTTGAGTTGTGTATAACAGAGGGAGGCTTATTCTGACATCTGGTTAGTTGTATAGTAAATATTAATTATCAATTGTAAGAGAGTTTGTTCCGAATATGAGTTCAGATGGTATTTAAGACTTGATTTAAAGCATATAAGCATAATGCTTAATAAAAGCAGCTTTGCATTGTATTGTCTCCATTATAACACTTATCGATTCATTGTGACCCTTTGCATTTTTTATTTGGTAATAATTCTTTCTAACAACATTTAATGCGTTACAACACACAGTATGAACAATTATAATGCATCATACCCTTTAATAACCCTTTGTAAGGCATTATACGTAAAGCCTCCGAGTAAAGTGTTACCTTCGTGGCTTAAACAGTATTTAGAGATGATATTCAGATTTCACGACTGATGTTTGACTTCATCGTGACGATTTTTCTGTCGTAAATGTTGTTAAGAGACTGATGGTTTTAAGTGGTTCAGATATGGGTTTGTTTGATGTAGTTTATGTAGTTGACCCGTGGGTCATGTAGTTTACGTGTTTAAACAGCTGGTTAGTTTGATCTAATAATAATTGATAGAGATTCAGAACCCATTTGAAACTGTTCGTTATTTGATGGATTGGTCTGTCTCATGTTAGATCTGATGCCTGGTTTATATGGTTTACCTGGTGTTGTAGAGGAGATAAAGCACACTGTGGGTCAATTCTTATTTATGCATCCTCGTTTCCTTTCCTCGCGTCTTAGCTCCACCCCTTCAGGATGCGAGGGAAGGAGCAAGGAAAAGATGCGAGGACGGAGGCATTGAATCAAGTGAAACATCAAAGCGTCGTCGATTAATGATGACTGTACACATTGAGCATTGTATTTAACTTTATTTTTATCATTTTCAAGATTCGCCACTACGATCAAATAACTTAACATGCTTAAAAGTGGTTCCGACATATAGATAAGGTATGCCAAGTATGTGTTATTCATAAATTGGATATACTATATTATATATTAACTACTGTAAATGAATATTAAATAGATATAGATTTACAAAAAATAAAAGCGTTATTATCACATTTATGCATGTTTGAATATGATCTAAGGATGTGACAATGTTCAGGGGGAGGAGAATAATAGACCCGTCAGTGGATAAAACGCTTCCGGAGAGGAAACACCTGTGTATCCCCGCTCATGACTCCTCAGAAAGCCTCCTCTCTTCTGGATCCTCGCCTCATAGGATGGAGGAGCGAGGAAACGAGAAGGCATATTGAGAAGCACCCAGTATGTGCCAGTATAGGCCTAACTCTTGTCACAACCTCACTTAGAATAAACACTGTCACTGATGGTGTAGTTGATCCCGATCACATCAGTCTTCAACCGCAGATCCATCATAGTAATTTAGGGATCTTTCCGAAAGGATCTTCTTCACGTGGTGCAGCGTGTATGTGGTTGGACAGTGTTCACAGGGCATTGAATGGATTCACAGTTCTTCATCATTCTGTGCCGTTGTTGTCCTGCTGTTATTGTGCGGAGAGTCTAGAAAGAACATCATTCACAGCGCTGTGGGTCGGCTGGAGGTCGACATGACCGTGTAGGTCATCAGCAGAGTACAGTTCTGCATAGTTTGTTTAGTTCAGGACATCAGGGCGGTCAAAGAAAGAAATCATGAATGGAAGTTTGGCTGTGCTGTTTTTCCTCTTCGTTCCCTTACTACACTGTCGGCCAACCCTTTAAAACCTTTCTTTAGTAAAAAAGCTTTTTTTACTCTATAATTAACATATACACATTTACTCCTACTAACATATTACATACGTACATATTATTTTATTAAATTATATTTTCCTCATGCATTCTTATAAGCCATGACGTTCAGAATGCACAATATATTCAAATAAACCAACTGCTATGGTTTGCATCACAGATGCAGATAGAAGTGCCGTTGTGTGCATGTGCGTGCTCTGACACGTAAATACAATCAGAAAGAATGTGAAACATGTATGTTGGTTATGTCATGTTCGCTTTTTAAATACATTTTAATATAGCTCAACTTGACTTTGGATACCTAATGCATTAGTGTATACCTTATCATGCGTTGGATTATTCAGCAAGTTATTAAAGGAGCAGTTTCAGTATTATAGATGTGACCAGTCAAACTTGAAATATACACTTCCAGAGAATGCAGTTATTGCCAATACGTTGAAACAGTGTGTTGTTTTAAAGATGAGGAAAATAAGTGATGTGATGAAAGATTTTGTAGGGTTTGGTTTCGCAACCGAATTGGCGATTCCTTTCAATTCTTATTTATGCGGTTTCAGTACAGCGTAGGTCTTGTATCACCCTAACAAGGTTTCTGTTCTGTTGAAAAGAATGTGTATCCTGAAAATACTTGTTATTAACAAGTTGTTAGACCGCTTTCTGGAGCTTCAAAGACCTGATTGAGAAACTGGCTGTTGTTTTGTTTAATTGTGTCTGCAAGTAGTATTAAACAGCAGTTGTGTTTGTTGTTGTAGGATTACATTTGCCCGCGTTGTGAGTCTGGATTTATCGAGGAGTTACCAGAGGAGGGAAGGTAAAGTACTGATTTACCCAAACGCTCTTCTGTGCTTCTGCCAAAACTGATATCCCTTCCACAGACCCATCGGTCATGTTCACTTCCTCACTTCCACTCTATTTCTATTCCAACACTGATGATGTTTTTCAAAAAATCTAAATTAATAATATATTTCATTTTTCATCGGCCATATCTATTATATTTTGTTTTGTTATTACTATATTTGTAATTGTTAAAACCTGTCCCCCCTGTTACTCTGATTGTAGACCCCCCCGACCACGCCCCCTGGTTGCTATTCTAGTCACATAATTCTTAGGAAGTAGCACAAAATTGTTTGTAAATAATTTACAAGAAGCAAAGTAAATATCCCTCTTTTATCAGTTTTTTTCTTCGACACTTAAGAATAGTTTACCGATGTTAAAGCATAGATGTCCTATCTGTTATGCTTATTTAAAGAGATAACAATATTTTTGTAATCTCGAGAAATATTGTTTATAAACAAAAGAAAGTTGAAAAGTTTAGCATAAAATGTCACTCATGTTATTGTCCAAACTGTTGTTGTGTTCACCGTGGAGTTTTTAATATGAATTCAATAAGATCAACATTAACATGTTTTTTTGGTGACGTGCAAGGAAGGAATTGGCAAAACGAGGTCACTTAGAAATGGCACTAAATTGCTTTAAAGTTAAATGCATTAAAATGTGGCATTAACATAATATGGGTGTTTTTTTTTTAGATAACACTTTAGGATTATTGTATTGAAAATGTAAATATTACATTAGCTATTCATTCTAAGCATTTAAAAAACAAACGAGAATGTCTGGTAACAGAGGGGACATTTGGCCTGTGTCACGTGGTAAAGAAACCTTGGTGAAATCACTAAACCATAATATCTTCAACTGGACCAGTATAGTTTAATATTAAAGAAATCATGGAATGCTGGTAATCTTTCACGGAAAGTTTCTCTGAAATGGCACCGAATAGTAGGAATGACCCTACTACAGTTTTAGTAATGCATATTTTTGTTATTATTCAACTTTCGTCACGCATTTGTCTTAGTTATGTTCTTACTCTGTGGTTTACTCAGATCGGCGAATAGTTCCACATCGTCAGCCTCCAATGATCAGAACCGTCCCCCGTTTGAGGTGAGTTCTTCTTGTTGTATGAGCTGTTTTGATTCTACATTAGGGAAATCATCTGTGCAAGTGCATTAAAACATTATCTGCGTTTTCATCTCCAGAATGTGGACCAACACTTGTTTACATTCCCACACGGTTACGGGCAGTTTGCATTGGGGATCTTCGACGAGGGCTTCGGCTTCAGGGCGGGTTTGCCCACGGAGGACAACCGCGACGCAGAGAACCGCAGAGAACGGGAAATGGCGTCGAGACAGCGGTACGGGGCGAGGCAACCGCGAGGGCGCCACGTTCCCCGGAGACAGGGCGCACGGCAAGAGGGTGTGCCAACATTAGAGGGGTGAGAGCACAGGACGAGCATCTACCACAGATTCATTCTCTTCGTTTTGCATTTCGATTTTGCAAGTGAAAAGAGTTCCCATGGGAAACCTTTTTATTTTATGATCATAATCACAATTGCGATGATTGTGATGTTTTCTTTCACAGAATAATTCAGCAGTTAGTCAACGGGATCATCGCTCCGACAGCTATGCCAAACATGGGGATTGGGCCGTGGTGAGTCTCGTCGAGATGGTCCTGTCATTCTCAGTCTGATCGCTGTCTGATCTCTGATATAAAATCTGTGCCGCAGGGGAATGCTGCACTCAAACCCGATGGACTATGCATGGGGTGCCAATGGATTAGATGCCATCATAACACAGGTATTACACACAACAAGCACGCAATTGTCAAATAGAGGTGCCGGAAGTCCACTGCAGCGCTCATCAAAATCTTTTCTATTGAAACCAAGAATTTGCGAGAGTGTCTCGCGAGCCTTTTGCGAAGTGGTTTGTGAGTGTGCAGTGAAAGTCTTTATATACACCGCATACATTCAATATTTTGAGTTTATTACTGTGGTCGTGTCATTTTTTTGTCTCTGTAGTTATTAAATCAGTTTGAAAACACGGGTCCACCACCAGCAGATAAAGAGAAGATTAAGAGTCTCCCTACGGTTCACATCACAGAGGAGCACGTGGGTAAGATCACAAACATCAGACCGCCGTCGGATCCATCGCTGCACGCTGGAACGTGTTGATAAATCTGATTTGTGTGTTTGTGTGTGTGTCAGGTGCTGGTTTAGAGTGTCCTGTGTGTAAAGAAGACTACAGTACAGGAGAAAACGTCAGACAGCTTCCCTGCAATCATCTCTTTCATAATGACTGTATAGTTCCCTGGCTGGAACAGGTGACTTCCTCTTCTTCACATTCAACCGTTGAAATGTATTAAGAAGTTTAACATCAATTGTTTATTTGCAAGTGGAATTCTGATATTGCAAAAAACATTATATTCATGTTTGGCTTATTCTTTTAGTCACAAAGTCTACAGCTTGTGTTCAGAAAGTATGTTTATTTAAAGAGACAGTTCACCCAAAAATGAACATCCTGTCATCATTTACTAGCCCACAAGTTGTTCCAAACCTGTATGAATGTCTTTATTCTGTTAAACGGAGGAAAAGATATTTAGAAAAATATTTTTCACAATTATTGTACATTGTTGTTCTGTTGAACACAAAAATGAGATATTGTTGAGAATTTAGGAAAACAAACAGTTCTAGGGCACCTTTTGACTACCGTTTGAATTGCTTCTACCATGGTAGTCAATCATGTCTCTGAAATCTCAGTTGCTAACATTTTTCTAAATATCTTTCATTTGTGTTTAACAGAACAAAGTAATGTATACAGGTTTGGAAGAGATTGAGTAATTCCAAAGTTGGTTTACGGATGTCGTGCCACTTGGTGCATTTCAAAGCTCATTTTGTGCAGCTATTCGTCAGTCCCCTGGAATATTTATCATTAAAATGCATTTTTTTAGTGTAGAAATATGATCAACATTTGCTCACACTAATAAGTCAAACTTCAGAAAAGATGTCCTCCTTCGTCCCATATGTTTAACAAACTGTGATGTTTATAAACGTAATGATGCGGACATGAAAACGTTCTGCACGTCAGCAGGGTCGAGTTACACGTGCGTCTGTATCTTTCTGTTTACCAGCACGACACGTGTCCGGTCTGCAGGAAGAGTTTGAGCGGGCAGAACACAGCCACGGATCCGCCCGGCCTATCAGGGATGAACTTCTCTCCCTCTTCCTCCTCCTCCTCCTCCTCCAGCTCTCCAAGCAATGAGAACGCCTCCAACAACTCGTAAGGCCTCGGCCCACATCCCGAACACACAGACACATCGTCATCATCTTGGCCCGACTCGCTGAGCTGATCTAGAACTCTGTGGAACCAGAGACGAACCTTAACCTCTTAACCTGAACATCACGCGAACACACATTTTAGCAGCCCCGATCCGACCTCGAGACGGGGTCAGAGAGGACCGCCAAATCCAGATGAGATAAAAACACTTCCTTCAAATGGCATTTTTGTTTGCTTTTTTAAAAGATTTTGAACATCAGAGCTATTGTGTTCCTCATGATTTCAATGCACACAGCTGGCGGATAGAAGCACCTGTTCATCTGACGGAAGAAACGCAGAGGAGAGAGAAATGAACAGATGACCGCCAGATCTGACAGTCAAACTGCATTTTAGATTGACTTTCGTTTTTCGAGAGAGGGACACGCTCAAATACAACCTTTCATTTTTATGATTCGATTTTTATTTTGCAAATAAATGTGACCGGTTGGTGAACGTGCATGTAGGTGAATCTCACGAAACCCGTCCAGGCCTCACCCATAATCGCACGAGGACGTTTTAAGAAAATGAGGCCTGTTTTAGGACCATAATGATTTTTCTGCTTTCTTTTCAGGGCAATTTTAGATTTAGGTCGTCCTCCAATCCTCATTTCTGCAAGGAGGGAGAAGTAATATTATTTCAAATGAAAAACATTTATACATGATGGTAGGATTGGTGGTACCGCTTGTCAATGTATGAGGATTAACATTTTTACTTCTATTCTGTTGATTTTGGGATAAAATGTGACCTGTTTTGTGAGATGCATCCAAATAGTCATATTTATTGAAAAACATTAAAAAAACAATTGAGTTGTCATATTGTGAAAAGCCAAATGATCTCAGAATATCAACTCGAAGAGTGTGTGTTTCTCTCCCCAATAATTATTTCCACACAGTATTGTTTTGTGATGGTTATTAGAACAAACAGAAACGTGCGTATGTCTTGGGCAACGTGATTATCTACATTTAGCATCAGCCTCAAAACTGAGAAAAATATATGTTCACTTTTCCACCCTGCATCATTTGGACTTTTGTCCAGATGGCACATTGCCTGACCACACAACAAAACTTGTCTCTCACACACACACAATCTTGTCTTCTCTCTCGCTCTTCACACACTCAGTCCTCTATCACATTCAGTGACTTTTAATTCAAGGCAACTTTTTTTTAACTTATTTAGATTCGATGATTTGTTTGGTAAATCATAATAAAGGAGGAGAAGAAGAATGTATCTCTGCTGATGATGAAACATTTCATAAAGTCTGTCTCCACGGATGACAAACACACGTTGACTTGAGAGTTTCTGTAAAATGTTCAAGTGCGTTTAATGAGTGCTGTATAGGGGCACAGGTTAGACACAGGTACATAAAATTATAAAAAAGAGTTTCAAAGGGCGCATGTTTCTTAGAATTAAACTTTTGGCTCAGTAAACGGCATAGGCGGGTCGCACACTAAATATGTTTTTAGGAGTTTTGACATGATTCTTATTGACTTCCGTCATGTGATAGATGTAAGCAGTGGTTTGTTTGTTTTTATTATGTTATTATGAGATCAGAGAGACGAGAAAAATTTACCTGAAGCCATTCATAACTGTTAGAATAAATGGACAGTTCATCTCAAAATAAAAATGTTCGGTTGATCACGAAAGAAGATATTTTGAAGAATGTTGGAAAGCAAAGCGTTCTGGGCCACTTTTCGCTATGGTAGTCAATGGTGGCCAAGAACTCTTGGGATAAATGCATACAGATTTAGAATGACTCGGGGAGAGTAAATGAAGACAGTATTACTCTGAGATGTAAGCTAGTTTATTGTCACCGTTACGAATGGCTTCAGGTAAAATCATCTGGTCTGTGTCTGATCTACCCGACGCTTCATAGCATCTGATCTCAAGCAGAGCTCCATTGTGCCGTTATATCTTTATCTGCTTGAGTGTAAATCCTCCAAATGTTCTCTTAAACACTGAGACCACAGACACGAGAAGTGCTTCCTCGTGTGCTGCTTTTCTTCAAATGGATTAAAGCTGTAAAGTGTGTCTGCGGAGATAGCTTTCTTCTGCCTTTCTCAAGTATGTACTTGCTGTAGTTATTACAAGAAAAGCAAGCGTTATAGAAGCGTTCTTAACTCAATTTTAAACAATGGTAGACATGAATGACCTCTCACGCCGTGTGACTAGTGGAGGTGTTGTCATATCTTTCTATCACAAAAATCGATATTCTGAAGGTTTCTAAAGTAGAAGTTCCTCTTCATGAGAGCAATCTCTAAAAACACATTTTTTAAAGATCTAGTAGCAAGTCTGGAAAGGTTTCCAAACCCTTCCTCTCACGCCTTCAAAAGATCTTTTCAATCTGTGCATCTTTTAAAATCGAATACACCTTTTTTGGAACTTTGCCTTTTATGCAAATGATCCCTAAAGCATCACACTTAAATGTGTCATACCAGGAAGTGAGTGCCGGCATTCTGTCCTGCAGAGAGAGAGAGCTAGTGCTGGTCAGGTTAAACTCTTCCCGAGTGGGAAGCAGACAGTGCAGTAGGGAGCATGGCGACCTCGGTGACCTCTAGAGGATAAAACACCCCATCACTGAAGGGACACGTTGCCTCTCTCTTCGCTGGGCTCAGACAACCTTTCAATGTCATTGCTTCTGGCTGTTCTCAAGGTAAGTCTCACTCTCTGCACCCTACGTCAGCATCAGGCAGGAGAACGTCACATCTTCAGGCTTATGATAGTCTACATCAGTGGTATTCAAGGATGACTTTCTCGCTGTGTGTTTCGAAAGATGCTCATTGAAATGTGATCCAGCAGCTGTGGTTTTATGCTTGTCACACTCAAGCTTCTTGTTGATGTAATGACTACAGTCTACTAATGTCTTTGTTAAGGGTTGATTCTTGCCTTAATGTGTTTATTCCGTCTTTGAATTTTATTTGCGTGCGATTTTATTTCTACATTTCACAGCAGCACCTTGCTTTGTATGCTTGGTACAATATAAGTGTGAGATCAGTTTGAGTGGATTTCTAGGTTAACATCGGTGAAGTCTTTCAAATTAAACTTCACATTTACTTATATGCGTCACATCTTTATTTCACATTCCGATTGGATTTCTTATGGTTTTCTTAAATGCATTCAACAGGTTCTTGCAGACGAGTAACCCCAGCAGTTGTCCAAAGCTGGTGTGTTAGATGCTGTAGTGTAGTCGTGTCGCCAACAGGTGGCGGCGCACTTCAGTCTGATTGGACCTTTGAAAATGTCAATTGAGCGCATCCTTTCCTGTTGTGACGTCATGATGCCATGACGACACCTTTATGCAAAAGTACCAGACTGCTTATGCCACCGCAGAGAGTTCAGATTTGTATGTGTGTGATTGAACTTAAAAAAACCTCTGATTCGGATTAATGTTTTCAATGAGAATACACGGCTCATTTATTTTCGTCAATTCCTTGTCCTATATCGAAATCGTACTGGGAACATACTTCGGATAAATAACTACTAATCCGCAAATAAAACAAAGCTGTCATCATTACGTCAGCTTTTTACAACAGCTTTTTACAACGAGTTAATGTCCCCTCCTGTCTCACTTTAGAGTATCTCTCGGTGTATTAAAGGTTTGTCAGAAGGGGGCGATCTTAAGTTGTCAATTAATGTTCTGTATAATAAAAATAGATTATTGAAAGTGGATAAACAAGCCATGAACTGTATACATTTCTCAACCATGAACAGGTAAGGGTCAACTCGGTTACTTTTCTGAAGACACATCGCAGCCTGTTTTATACTTCAGCCTATTTTTTTAAAAGGCAATCAGATTTAATGTTGAAGAATGTATTGATCCGCCTATTATTGATCAGCGGACATATCATCCACTCATCTCTCGCTCTCTCTCTCTCTGTCTCTCTCTCTCATCACCACTGCTATCTCTGATTGGTTTCCCACTAAGATAATTACAGACCCAGTCTGATCCAGTGGATGACATGGACCGGAACGAACCGTCGCCCGGTTCAGATGTCGCCATGAAGAACAAATCGGCCCAGAACAGCACAGCCGGGCACAACTGCACCGGTAACATCACCCCGAAGAGTTGCGTGGAGTCAAACCCCGATGCCAACCTGAAACCCAATCACGTCGCCATGGAGGAGGCCGATGAGGCGGAGGAAGAGTCCAAGTGTCAGCATCCTCGGCTGAGGAGAGCCGGCGGAGGAGGAGGGGGAGGGAACAGCATCCGGATTAAAAGCTGCACGCCAGGAGGAGGAGCCGCGACAAGGAGCTCAGCGCACCATGAGTCCAGTGCCACAGACGCGCGGCCGGGTGATGCTGATGCTGCGGGTCGCCACGACACCGTCAAAGGTAAAGCGTCAACCGTAGTGTCCAGCGTGACCGTGGAGCCTTGTAATGTTGCAGGTGAAGCCGAAAGCAACACCCCAGCGCCGGTTTCCAGCATGAAGTGCAACAAAAACGGAGAATGCAGGCGGGACTCCGGCACGGGGAGCCTGCGGTCCATCATGTCCAAGACGGAAGGGAATAAACGGGCAGCATGCAATTCAACGACCAGCATGGACGGAACAACCACTCCCATCGGCTCCCTGACTCAGGACGGCGGCACGACGCCCGTTTCCAGCGGATTCCCGGAGAAGAAGGACTCGAAAGTGTCCTTTTCCAACGCCCCGAGTCGGAAAACCTCTTCCTCCATCCACGGCACCCATCAGCAGCCCCGGAACTCGGTGACGTTTCTCAAATCCGAGGATGGTCCTCAGATCGTGGCCGAGGAAGGCGATACCAGGGACAGCCAGGCGAGCTTCATGCAGCGGCAGTTCAGCAGCATGCTGCAGCCCGGGGTGAATAAATTCTCTTTACGCATGTACGGGAGTCAGAAGGAGGTGGAGAAAGAGCAGGAGCGGGTGAAATCTGCAGGGAACTGGATCATTCACCCCTACAGTGACTTCAGGTGAGAGCTCAGGGTCGGTGCAGGAAGTTTTAAGAGTTTGCCCGACATGCTAAATCGCACAGAGCCTGAATATTTAAACATTACAACAGCGAGAATAACGTAATTCTCTCCAAACTTTCTGGTTATTTTAAGCTTTAAATTGGATAATTAATCTCCTATTTTTAACGCGGTTTTTGACGTCTGGATCACACATACATGAGTAGCTATTTTCATCCAGCATTGCAGTAGTGTTTTGAAGGTATACAGTGCAGGTTTAATATAGATTTAACAGACGGTAAGAAAAGTGATCGTTGGAAGTGTTCTCAGACTACACACACTGTGCCCCACCATTGTCTACCTTCTTAAAATGCTGGGTCTTTCCAACCCAAGTATGGACATTTTAGGTTAATTTAAACGATTGGGTTTGTCTATACTTCCCCCAACCATAGGTTGAAAGAGTCCATTCGCTGCTAAATGACCAAATGTGACTAAATGTGAAAGAACCCATCATGTGTTTACAGTGCAGATATCATGTTGCGTTAGATTTTGATGGAATGACGTTCATGAATCCAATGTTCTCACGTTTCAGTCACGTGAGTCTTACTTATAGACTCTTAAAATACCAAAGCAACACTAAGCAGAAGGGCACCAATGAAGGCAATGTCAGCGAGGGGACTGTGAGTATGTTGCGCGCGTGAGTTTGGTGATTTCAGCACCACAGTAAACGGACAGCGCCACGATCAGTTCAAACACACGTGCTCGATTACTTTTCATTGTCTTTAAATATTATTCGCATCTCATGCTATTGGTTCCTTCTTCCATCAAGTCGTACTCGTTGCTTCCGACAACTTACATCGCAATCGCAAAACGCCCTAGAATTCGCAACACAGGTCGCGCTGTCATGGGCATACAGTATTTGGCGTAATGGCACCTCTCCTTTGTCTCTTTTGACATTGAGACTTGATTTAGCTCTTGCATAGGTCATGCAATCTTTAGGTAAACATGTTGTATCGATCGAATTCTGCATGCTGTTTCCGTGCATAGGCATGCAATACATCAATTTGAGCTGTCGGCAGAGACAGCATGCGCGTTTTCAAGATTTACACGCGTTTCCGTAGTCATCTTTAGATTTAAGACCTCCTTAAAGACGTTTAGCCGTGCAAACACAGTGGAAACTTATCCTGGCGTTCTGCACGAGTTGCATCACTCTCCAGATATGAGTCAGCATGCGCCTTGGCGCGCGCTCCTGTGACCTTGAGTCGTACATGCGTGAGAGCGCCACGCAGAAACACATCACTTCCATTTCAAGCCTTCAGGCATTGACTCGCACCAATCATAGCCTCTCGTGAGCTTCATTTAAAGAGTCTAGCGAACTTCAAACGCCGCAGTCCTTCCTACAAGGTCAATAAAAGCCATTCTTAGAAAGGGAATGATTGCTAGATCTCTATGCTACACTGGGTTATGGATTTTTGGTTATCCCCAAATGAAAATGGTCAAACATGAAATATATTCCTGAAATAGGTGCAGTATATTGTATGCATGTTACGCACAGTAAAAATTGAAATATGAACATTAAGTCTTTGTTTTGCTATGTGAAAAGCTCGTTTCTTCTTCTTTTCGTTGGCAGATTCTACTGGGACTTTTCTATGCTCCTCTTTATGGTGGGCAACCTGATCATTATCCCTGTCGGCATCACCTTCTTCAAGGAAGAGACCACCACGCCGTGGATCATCTTCAACGTGGTGTCCGACACCTTTTTCCTCATGGACCTTGTGCTGAACTTCCGCACTGGCATCATTATCGAGGACAATTCTGACATTATCCTGGATCCGAAGACCATCAAGAAGACGTACCTGAGGACCTGGTTCGTGGTGGACTTCATCTCGTCCATTCCAGTGGATTATATCTTCCTGATTGTGGAGAGGGGCATGGACTCAGAGATGTATAAGACAGCTCGGGCCCTGAGGATTGTACGTTTCACTAAGATCCTGAGTTTGCTGAGGCTGCTGCGTCTCTCTCGTCTGATTCGCTACATTCATCAGTGGGAAGAGGTATGTAATTCGTTTAACTTCATTGAACCAATCGGTGATTTGAATTGCTTCTGTGTGTGGACATTTATCTCTCTTTTTTATTTCGACTGGGAACACTTATGGTATTTTGGCTTTACCAATTTTAACCACGCTAATGGTTTCCAAAGGAAGATAAAGCTTTTAAATTGAAATGTAGTAAGATTAAATAATATTAAATCAATACAGAATGATGAAAAACTAATTTTCCTCTTTTAAAGAAATTGCAACTACCCGATAAAGTGTCATAATGATATAATACTGATATAGTGATATAAAACCATAAAAAATGTATTTGCTTTAAGGAACTACAGACATTTTGGCTGAAATATTTACACTCGGTTTTAAGTCATGTGATGTGTAACATAGCTACATGTGGACAGTAAACAGGGGACTGTATTGGCCCCAGTGTGAACTCAATGTGCTCTGTATCAAATCAGAATGAAATATGAATGTGTGTGTCTAAGAAGTTGGGGGTTGGCGTTCGCCTGGTAGACGTAAATGGAATTTGGATGCTTATACATGTTTGATTGGGTTATAGATGAAGTTGGTGGAAAGATGCCAGTTCTAGTAGAAGAACAAAACCATCCAGAGATAATCTAAAGATTCAGAGCCCATGAGACTTAATGGAGCTCTCAGCTATGCGTTATGTAGGTATCGACTTTACCTAAGAGTTCGAACATAAATGAATATGTGTAGCATAGGACAGATCACTTGGTCTTTGAAGAGTTAAAAGAAAAATGTTTGGGTTATCGTTGAGTTTGCATGGCAGATTGTTGAGATCTCTCGTGAAACTCGGCTGAAAGAAGAAGCGTGTGAGATGCATGTGAGGGGATAGTTCCCAGGTAGAAAACCTGAGGATAACAGACTGAGAGTATTGCATTTGATCTCTTTGTTGTTTAGACAAAAACCCAAATATTAAATAGATCTTGTGTGTGAGTTTCTATGCTGTGGGCAGAGAAACTAATAGAGAGCAGATGGTGTGTTTTACAAGGCTTCATTGATCACAGAGATGATGTTGGATCTCTTGTCAAGAGCTTAAGATCCAGACAGACTCTGGCAAAAGCAAAGTCAGTGAGTGACTGCGTTTTCAATGGCATATTAAGAATACTGTTAATGTAGTGTATAGAATTTAAGTCAAGATTTTCATTACAGCTGAGATTTTTACCATCTTAAGTTTAGATGCGCCGATACTAAATTCCTCCATCGATACCGATTATCAGCGTGATATCTGCCGCTACTGATTCTTAAGATATATTTTTTTTAAAGATTAGATGTTTTTAATTCATATTATGACTAATAATATTGAACATCAGACTGGTAATGTTAAAATGTAAATTCAGCCCTGATGATCGGCTGGACAACTGAAATACCGATTATTGGCCGATATATCGATGCAACTTTTTTTTGAGTAATTTCATGACTGGACTGTGGTCAAAACGAGACCATTGTTGGTAGGGTGTGGGTTAGGACGTTTTTTTCACAGGAACGTTTTTCCAAGACTAACAAAAGATGTTGATTCAGCGATATATAAATGTATCTATATCACAACGGAAGCTGCCAGAGGAAATAAAGATCTTCAGTAGTACATTCATTTGTTTCAAGACAAAGTGCTGGTTGTTATTAACACTGACAACTCTGTGGCATTTGAATCCCTTAATAATTTGCTTAATTAACATTTAATGTTTCCAGTATGATTATCAGCTCTCCGATAAAAAAAAGAAAACATAAGGGTCTTGCGCTCGGGGGTGTTTTTGCGATTACTGATGATGTGAGGATAAAACGTTCCCAGAAGCGATACATTTTTCTGTCTGACATTAAAAGAGATGATTCTTTCAAATAAATCAAAAGTGCTGTGGTTTCTCCGACATTCAGAACGTTTCTGTTGTCCATCAGTGTTTCTTGACTCATAGTACTTAATGGAGTAGTTCACCTCAAAATTAGCCCTAATTGACTTACCATTGTAGGAAAACTAATTGGGGGCTTATTTTGAAGTGAACTGCTCCTTGAAAGTCGGCATGAAAGGGAAGTAACACTCACATTCTTTTCTGTATCGTGATGTAAATGTATATTCGAGTGAAACTGGCTCGGAAATGAGAGAAAATGACTTGATTTACCAATTGGATCATTGGAATATGAGCGTTGCTAACAAAATGGAAGAAGATTTGAACGTGAGTTTGGAGTCAATCATGGAGGATTGTTCCCGACCGGACTGACCATCGTCACCCTCCCATGAAAAAAGCTCTGCCCTCATTGTGACAGGAAGTGACGAGAAGTCCTTTCCTAGCGGGCGGGGTTCAACCTGTGCAGGTCCGAAAACATTCTTGTTCACTTTCTGTTCTGCTCTTGTGGAAACTGCAGTAAAAAGTGACGTGAAATTGTAGCGAAGCAAAAAATGTGTGGGTTGGGGGATAATCTGTGTTCACAACATTCAGTCCATTCCCCCAAATAACCTCCGATCAAAAACAAACCATAGTTCAGCCCGCTCGAATGTATACATTTTTATAAGTTTTCCTTACAGTAAAGTAAGGACGCAAACTGTAGACTAGAAGAATATTCTGCACTGTGTTTTGCCCAGCAAGACCTATTTGTCTAGACAGGCACTAGTATGATTTTATTTTTAAACTTTGTAAAATATGAGTAATTTGCACATTTCAGTTGGCAAAAAGTCATATTATTGAACTATTTCCTTAAAGAGTTTTATAGTAAAGAGAATAACCAAAGATTAAAATTCTTCAGTGAAACAGAAGATATTTTGAGAAATGTCTCAGTGGTTTTCAGAGGTGGACGAAGTGGAAGTACAGATACTGGTCAAATATTACTCCACTACAAGTAAAAGACAGAGTCAAAGTACAGAAGTATGTGGTTTTAAAAGTACTCAAGTATTTAAGTCAGTGGTGCATTGTTTTATTGTCGTATAACTTATGCCTCCGAAGCAACTTACTGAATACACTGAGTAGCTCACAGTATCAGTGGTGTTAAAGGTGTTGACTTTCCATAGTATTTTTTATTACTGCTATGGAAAGTAAAAGGGGAAAATCTTACAGTGAGCAACTCCTATAAGAGCTTTATATGTTTAGAAATAATGCTGTATGATCATTAGCTAGCTTTCATCAAATAACGTAATTGCAGTATGGCTATTATATATAGAGAAAATATAGGATACTGTGGTTTTAATGAAAATATCATCCGTGCTGAAAAAAACTTTAAAATTTGAATTTGATTTTTCTTTTAAATTCTTCTTTGTAGTCTGTTTTGAGTTTTACACCAATAGAATCCATCACATCCAAGTAGACAACAAGTATCCATACATCACAATTCCCATTATAACCAATAAATCATTACATTATATTTAGTATTTTGGGCAGGGTTCTATTATTTCTTATTTCAGCAGGAAAACTTCATGTAGCTCAATGTGTGTGTGACGTTTATGTAACATTATGCCGATCATGTTCATGACAATATCTTCTATGATCTTATTCGGATCGTAGCGCTTGTTCTTAAGCAATGCATCACACATAGTTTAACCCACAGATGATTACATCACACTTTAACATGTGCCTTTTTCATCTTCTTTTGCATTAGTTTAGCGGGGAAGATCCCAGGGTTGCCAGATTTGCGTTATAAAATCAGCCAATTGCGCACACAGGAAAACCTGCTACACAGAAACGACTTTCTACTTTTGGACCTTTTTATAAATGTAGTAAAAAGTATGATATTTGTCTTTCAAATGTAGTGAAGTTAAAGAAGGACACAGACAAAATAATACTCAAGTAAAGTACAGATATTTAAAAAGTTACTGCCCACCCATGGACAGAGGGTTGATGTTCTTGATATTTCATTGCGGGTTTTTCAGTACTTGTTGGGTTCTGGGTTTTGTAAAGCACACAGTTAAAGGCATAACTAGCAAAATGTTCCTTGATGATGTCAGGTTGTGGAACACCTGTAGGTTGTATTTTTAGTGCACTCTCTTGTGTAAATGTGATTTGGAGAGACACTGTGGGGCTCCGCTGTAGTTATTTGTGTTTTGTAAACTAGTTTCCATTCTCCCGGAAGACCGAGTTAATAAATCTTGATTGTTAATCAGAAATGCAGTCTGTCATCAGAAGTAGGCTACTCATAAACCTGACTGCATACATATTGTGTAATGCAACAATTTTAAGATAATCTTTCACCCTAGTGAAGGCTGTGTTTAGGTTTGGAACTTCATCCTTGTTTTTAATATGAATATTTATAAACACAATAATTTCCTGCTATCAGACATGCTGAAGTCAGCTCATGTCATGTGTTGGTTTAGTTTCATGTGATTAAAAAAATTTGTGTTCTTCACGTTGCCACACCGGCGGAACCCTCAGGGGAAACTCAAGGCACCGTGTCACGATGGCCGGTTTTCTGAGGACCCCTCAAGGCTTCTTCAGGAACCCTTTTATTGGGTGCTTTAACGTTTTACTGTAGTGTATTGTTCTGCTGCATTGCCATTCACAATATTTTAATAAGCAGAAATACTAAAACCACAAAGAAATACAAAGCAAATTGTGTTGAATAAATATTCACAGAATAGGGGATATAAAAAAGAGGGATATTGATCTCACAAAACATTGCATTTTTTCATTTAGAACTTCACACACTGGTTTACAATGGTAAAGAAAATATTACAACGTAATAATAAAAATGTATTAATAATAAATATTAATAAATATAATTCTTCCAATTCTGCTGCACAACTGGAAAAAAGCATATAAAATCAAATATAAATTAATTACAGACAATTTATATAACATGGTGGGGAAACCCATTTAACAATTAGTTAATAAAAAAATAGAGCGATAAATTAGTAAACACATAATAGCTAAAAGTGACAAAGTAATTTTTTGTTGTTTAATGCAACCATTAATCCCCAAAAGCTTCATTATATTAATGAGAATCTCGTCTAAAACGTGTGCTGTCTGTAGGTTACTAAATAAACGGATAAACAGCAATCAACATCCATATGATTAGATGTGTCAGAGTAGGCCTATACCTGTACATACAGTAAATAGTACATAGTTTGTATATTTTTTACTTCACTAACCTATAATGGGACAGTCATAAAGAGAAGTTGTTGCGTTGAGAAAAGATCTGTTATTATGAAACCATTCCCTTCAATTTTTATGATCTTAATAGCAAGAATAAAAGAATAAAAAAAATATGAATTGTGAAATCTCAAGCTTGCTTTCGAATTGTTTTTAATAACATTTATTCTATTTAATCTTGTGCATGATTTTGAAATGTACAGGTACATCTAAAAAAATGTTACTCAAATGTTAAACTCATTTCAGAACGTGAAACCCATATATTATATAGATTCATTACACATAGTGAAATATTTCAAGCTTTATTTCTTGAAATATTGATGATTATGGCTTACAGATAATGAAAACCCAAAATTCAGTGTCTCAGAAATTTTGAGTATTACATAAGATCAATAAAAGAGGATATTTTAAACAGAAATGTCAGTCTTCTGAAAAGTAAGTTCATTTCTATGCACTCAATACTCGGTTGGGCCTCCTTTTGCATGAATTGCTGCATCAATGCGGCGTGGCATAGAGGCATTCAGTCTGTGGCACTGCTCAGGTGTAATGGAAGCCCAGGTTGCTTTGATAGCGGCCTTCAGGTCATCTGCATTGTTGTGTCTGGTGTCTCTCATCTTCCTCTTGACAATACTCCATAGATTCTCTATGGGATTCAGGTCAGGCGGGTTTGCCGGCCAATCAAGCACAGTAACACCATGTTCATTGAACCAGCTTTTGTTACCTTTGGTATTGTGAGCAGGTGCCAAGTCCTGCTGGAAAATGAAATCAGCATTTCCATAAAGCTTGTCAGCAAAAGGAAGCATGAAGTCCTCTAAAATTTCCAGGTAGATGGCTGCGTTCACTGTTGACTTCAGACCGACACCAGCAGATGACACGGCAGCCCAAATCATCACTGACTGTGGAAACTTCACACTGGACTTCAAGCAACATGGACTATGTGCCGGTCCACTCTTCCTCCAGACTCTGGGACCTTTATCTCCACATTAAATGCAAAATTGACTTTCATCTGAGAAGAGGACTTTGGTCCACTGTGTTTTCTGAAGTCCACAGTCAACGCAGCCATCTACCAGGACATTTTTGAGCAATAACCGGCCAAGCACTTTGATGTGTAGTGAAAAGGTGACTCGAGAAGTGAATATGGGCTTATTCAAGAATCGTATAAGTTCCTGAAAGAACCTCCTGTGAGTACACAGCAGAATTGAGGCACCTTTTATTTTTACAGTGTTTAATGTCAATAACAAATCTCCATTATCAGATGGTCAATTAATACGGAAGATTTAAGATGCGCTTCATTAACCAAGCTTAGTTTCCCGGCCTCAGTCAATATTTCTTCAGTGAGGAAACAGCCGGCTGCTTGTACATTATCCCGCTTATTACACAGCTTCTTGTCACATGAGAAAAAAACTGGACATGATATGTGAATTTAAAATATTATATTAGCTCATTTTAACAGATTTTCGTGATGAAAAGCCATTAACATTTTCGGTTTTAAGGTAAGAAACCACATTCATATGTCACGAGCAGGCAGTTTGGTTAATCATTTGTAAATCTAATGTCATATATGTTATTAAAAGACGTATATAATATGTCAAAATGATTGGCTGCATCCGGGTTACAAATGTAGCAACTGGCCAATCAGAATCAAGCATTCCAACAAGCCTTTTTTTCCCCCTTTTGTGTTGTAATACTGATATCATGAAATCTCGGGCTCTCTTATTGCCAAAGATGATCCGCATCAATAATGAAATATTGATAATTTCCAAGTATTTTTGAAATACAGTCAAAAAACGTCAAATGACAAAACAAATGTCATTACAATTTATACAGCTGGCAAAAGTTTTTTAACAGGATTTGTTTTTACAGTTTAGTTAATGCTACAGAGTGTAAATACGATAATATACTACAGTGTACTTTAGAAAATACAATACTTTACAGCAGTATTTTTAGCACTGGAAATGTCGGGGTAGAATCCATCAGACAGTCAGCGTGTGGACTGTGGGTGAGCCGTCTGAAGCTGTGACTCGTGGCAATGAATTCTGTGATGTTGATAGATGTGTTTTCTGCCGTTTTGGATTTTTCCGCTTTGAGCATAGGAGAAAAAATCTGGAAAGCAAAAGAAAGACCTCAAAGGCATGAGCGCTATCATCTAGTATGTCAACTCAACGTATTCTTAGCTGCTGTTGGGCTTTAAGATGAATTTTCTGGACAAGCAGCCTGTCAGAAAAAAATAGGAAGACACAGGGAAGATCTCAAGTTGCTGAAATGTTAAAACAATATAGCTTTTTACATTCTTTACCTTACTGGAATATTTGCTTTACATTCGGTCACTGCACATTGAGAAAACATGAAATATACACTATGGTGTTTGTTCTCTAGAAACTTTTATTTAATTATACAAATTCAATTAAATGTGTAAGTATTTCTAAAGCCTTGTTTAGAGAGATGAAAAAGTCTAGAAAAAAAATAAAAATGCTTTTCTTAATAATGCAAGTTTAAACGTGATACCTCTGAATAGTATTTCTTATATACATTTTTTGTCGTTTTGTTTGATTTGTTTAATATTTTCAAAGGAAATATATAAATGATTTTCTTAATATACAATTTTTTCTGACCTGTGGAGCTTTGAATAATAATTTGTTGTATAAATAATATTTGTTTTTAATCATATTTTTCTGATCTACTCACATTAACTTCCAGTTAACAGTCTCTATCCCAAACATTTTTGTCTTTCCTACCTGAAGAAAACGCATGAATAACGTCCTGACTAAACCTAACATTGTAATTCCTTTAGTCCCATTTTGTTGCTTATGGACAGTTACTTCACAAGTGTTTGCAAAGCGTTTAGTTGTGTTTTCCTTCCCTCACAGATCTTCCATATGACGTACGACCTGGCGAGTGCAGTCATCCGGATTTTTAACCTGATAGCCATGATGTTGTTGCTGTGTCACTGGGACGGCTGTCTGCAGTTTCTCGTGCCCATGTTACAGGACTTTCCCTCCGACTGCTGGGTTTCCCTCAACAAGATGGTGGTACGTATTTCTGTTATTTTCTTGTTTGAGACGGAAGCACTTTCTTTCTCACATTCATGATGACAATAGACGTTTTATCCTGGAGGTACGAAATTAGACCGTCTGCCGAGCTCAGCGTGTCATATCACCGAACAATACAGCAGCCCGCCAAGCTGATATTAGGAAATTTGTTTCACAACAGTCGCAAAGCGCATATCCAGGTGGAGTAACTGAATTGAATGAAAGTGAATTTTGTTAACCAGTGTCTTGTTTCAGATATTACACGATTCTTATTGACCAGCCGAACAAACGTTCCCAGTTGGAGATGTCTTTTACAACTATGCAGTACATTTATCCACAACCAAGATTACCAAATAGGTGAAACGGTGAAAAGATATTATTGCTCACAGTTTCGTATCTTATTCTCATTTGAGTTGATTGTTTTCTAGGTAATCTTAAGAGATAGATCTAAGTCAAATATAGATAGATAAAAAACACTTGGATATCATTGCTCATAACCATCCTGGTGAGATCTTTGTCAACTTTTGATTACAGACTTTTGCATCTTGGCAAATGGAGCGTAGTTTCTGATGAGGCCTACTCTAAAACTCAAACACTTGAGTCAATTTTCTCTTCTTTTAATTTCTTTCTATGAGAAACAATTTGTCATGTTTCCTTTCGGGAAATTTAAAAGACCAAATAGTTGAAGATCTAAATACGATACATAATATTAAAAAAAACATCAACGACACCGGGGGAGACTTTCTGGGGTGATTTCCAAAGATTGGAAGAAAGTTTGACGGTGAGATTTGAAAGTTTGTCTTTTTTCTCGTTGTTCATTTCCCACACAACCTCTGACAGTACACTTGTGTGTTTGTGATGGTGTGATTCTATTGAAGTGTTAGAAGAAACACTCCTAGTCGGAGTGCGTTTTGTGCTTTAGGGTGTGCGGTGTGGGTGAGATGAGACAGAATGACGGCGGTGCAGATGAAAGTGTGCGCGTGTGTACAAACGTTCAGGTTTAGAGACGTGCCAAAGCAGCTGCTGCCTTTGTACATCTAAAAAAAAAAACAGACATAAAAGAACCTGTTTAGGGGCCAGACACCACACACACAGATACACATGGACACAAACGCAACACCACAGATACATCCGTATGTAGAAACCAAGGTTATTTTAATTGGCTGAAATTAACAACTTTTCTGTTCATTGAGATCAAATAAAACATTGACCTGAAAGTATTGGCATGAACTTGACTAAAAGAAAAATATTAATGTTTGTCCAAAAAGAAACTGAAATGAGTAGAAACTAAAATTTAAATTAATTAATATTATATAGCAACATTAAAAAATAACAAATAAATGATGAAATCACATAAGCATACAAAACTTGCTGAAACTTTTACTAAAATTAACATAACAACAGAAAACTAAAAATAAAAGCTAATTTTGAATATTAGTAAAACTAAATATAACTTAAATCAAAACTATAGTAACTCTGGTAGAAACACACACACAAACACACACACGACTTGCTCTGATTTTACCCAGATTTTCAGTCTGGACTTAAAGGACCAATGTGAAGATTTAAGCGTCGACCTCTGAACACATAGATTTGTATATTTTATTACACGGCTCCTTGGAATGCTTGATTCTGATTGGCCAGTCGCGACATTTGCAGGTTCGTTATTCCCAAATAACAACCTCTCAAAACTAATAACACGCGGTAACCCGGATCCAGCAAATTGTTTCTATGGTTCTTTTCTATGGTTATGTTGTTATAATTGCTTCCAATGTTTCCTCATTTGTAAGTTGCTTTGGATAAAAGGGTCTGCTAAATGACTAAATGTTAATGTAAATGTTTTCGACAAATTAAATATAAACATGTCTTTTAATAACATAAATGACAACATATTTACAAATGATTGTTCGTGACATTTGAACGTCGTTTCTTACCTTAAAACCAAAAGTAAACACAAAAGTTTTTTTAAATGAGCTAATAATATATTTCAAATTCACATTTCATGTTTAGTTTTTTCTCATGTGGCAAGTAGCCGTGTAATAAGTGATGTAATGTACAAGCAGCCGGCTAATGTGAAATAAGCCCCTTCAGTGACATAGACGCCCTCCGCTCGGGTCCAGGCTCATTTCTGTGATAATAACTGGCTGCCTGTACATATTGCATTTCTGTCAATAGAAACTCTTTATTTTTACACACAGCAATCTCCTTCATGTAAGTAGCAACACTCGTAAAGCATGTTTCATTGTACTTGTAATTGAAGGCAACAAACTACATTTTTGTAGTGTAGTTTTGTAGTGTCAAGCTGCTTCTCTCTCTATGCTCAGGCCTATAAAAGCATGCAAATATGAATGTGTAGAATGATTGACAGGTGGAGAGTGTTTCTAAAGACTTCAGTCTTCTGAGTGGATCACACTGAGTGCTTTTTGCACACTGAGTTCTTTTCTGCTCAGCTTTACTGTCTACAGAGTGTTGTTCTGTCAGAGACAGGTGTGATTTCCCAGAATATATGTCAAGTAGATAATTTACATTTAGTCATTTAGCAGACGCTTTTATCAAAAGCAATAAGCGATATGTCATACAGGAGCAATAATACAATAGGTGCTAATGCAAAGTTACAAGTTTCTGCAAAAGCCAGACCACTACCTGTTGAGAGAAAGAGGGAGAGGGTCTCATTTGTCTGTCAAGTATTTACAGAAGAGATGGGTTTTAAGTAGCTTTTTGAATGTTGTGAGAGATGTGGTTGACAGGAGTGAGTTAGGATTATCAGTATATTCTCTCATAAAGTATGCGATTGGTGAAGGATGGTAGTTTAAAGCTATGATTTCGGTTTACCTTGAACCGACGCTTACCGAACGCATTCTTCTTTTATGGCAGGTATTTGTCAACAGGACATACCGCCAACTACTGTCCCTGTGTATTTATATATCTGATCTTATGTTTGACATCTCATATTTTACTGTTATATATGGAAAGCGCTAAGAGAGCGGCGTTCCGACCATTTGACGTCATGGATTTTGACGCAAAACTGGCGGCCTCCGAGTAAAATTATTTTTAGTTTATGAATACTGTGACCGTTACAGTGTTTTTTCAATTTCACATTTATAAAGTAAATGCCTTTGTTAATATATTAAACCATACATCTCTCTATACCGAAGGTTCTTTTAAATCCAAAGTCAATTTAGATCAAAACGTCTGCAACAAAACGCATTAAATGTCCATTGTATGAAATTTAGCGGCATCTAGTGGTGAGTTTGCAAATTGCAACCAATGGCTCTCTCCCTTTCGAAGCACTACAGTGGCTGACACAGCACAAAGTAAAACGTAAATAGTTTCACTTTCCACCGCAGGTCTGATAACAAATAAAATCTTGAGAATGTAAACAGAACACGCTGCCTTGGTAACACAAGATACTGAGACTGTGCTTAGAGCGGTATGGAGCGATGGTGGAAAAGCGCTCAACATGGGGGTGAATTTATTATGTAAGGTCTTTATACACCTCTGAACACGTAGTTATGTATATTGCATTTCCGTCAATAGATCCTCTAAAAACATGACACACTGGATCTTTACTGTATCGTGATGTTGAGCATCACGTTTGAAAGGCTATTGACATTGCGTTGGCTCAGCTTCTTTGGTTACAGTTGGTTTGGCGCTGATATCACTTGGGACATTAAGGTCACAAACCCTATAGAGATGAGAGAGAGAGAGAAATATATTGTGGATGTTGAAAAATACTAACATGTGCGACCATATGTGTATTATTAATTCATGCGTATCATAAACATTTTACCAAAATAAAACTGGATATTGCATCCACTGTGCATGGGAGCTCAGGTTATTCCGTCAGTTGGTCAAAACCTCATGAATTCGCCTTAAATGTTCCTCGCAATAATCGAGTCATACTTTCATCGAGTCAAAATCGTGACTGTGGCAGGAAAGTGAAAGGGGAAGTTGGAATGACTGTAGGGTTTTGCCTCTCGAGAGACCTCTACATCGAGTGCTTGACAACTCGTATCATTAATGTGCGCATACGACAACAGGCCATCCGTCTTCAGTACAGACAACTGATCCTAAAGGACATCATCTGTTACCACACACACCCGAAACATCCCCGAGCATGAACGCTTTAAAGCACTCACTTATAGGAAGAGTTTTTATCACAGATAGAAACAAACTGACTGAAACCAAACCGATGTTTTTTTAGGTAAACTGGTTAAAGACCAGGAAAGGAAACAAAAACTGATTTGATATCCGCAGATATCCATGGATGGTTTCATCTAAGCAACTAAAACAGATGTTACTGCGAATGCGCGCTTTTGTGACTTCCGGTACACATTGACAAACAATAGAGTGCCTGTTGATAACATTTCTTATTGCTGATAACAATCAAAAGAAACCGAGAAGAACAATTATTTGGCTAAACTTGTCTTTCCAATATTTTGAATTTAGACTGCAATACCAAGCTCAACCTCGTCTAGATGTCACAATGTGGATTGTTCCAAAGCAGCTTAACAGGAGAAAATAGGTTAGTAAATAATATCTAATGTCAGCAGTCTCCCGGTGGTTAATTTAGCATATTATGCATTAAGTGAACGCTTGGCTGAAAAGATGTGTCTTTAATCTAGATTTAAATTGGGCGAGTGTGTCTGATCCTCGAATAATATCAGGAAGGCTATTCCAGAATTTAGGTGCTACGTGTGAGAAAGCTCGACCCCCTTTGGTGGATTTAGTTATTCTAGGTGTTATCAAAAGTCCTGCGTTTTGAGATCTTAGAGAGCGTGATGGGTTGTAGTGTGACAGAAGCTCTGTTATGTTGGTAGGGGCTAAACCCTTTAAGGCTTTATAAGTGATTAAAAGAACTTTAGAGTCAATACCATACTTAATGGGTAGGCACCTAAGGGTTGATAACATTGGGGGTATGTGATCGTATTTTCTGGACCTGGTTAGAACTTTTATTGATGATTCAGGATAACCACTAAGTAGTGCATTACATTAGTCAAGTCTTGCGGTCACAAATGCATGGATAAGCTTGTCTGCGTCAGCAAGACATAGAATATTTCATAATTTGGCAACATTTCTAAGGTGGAAAAAAGCCGTTTTTGTGACATTTGAGATGTCAGGTTGCTGTCTAATATTTGTTGGAGTAACAGTACATCATTCAACTTGCAGGTTATAATCTAAAATATTCGGTTTACGTGTCTTTGGTCCGATAAGTAAAGTTAAAATTAGGAAATGACAAGTCATCCAATGTTTTATATCTTCCATGCACACAGCCAATTTGGATAGCTGGGAGGAATCATCTGGTCTTGAGGATATATATATCTGAGTATCTTCTGCTAATTCCATGTTTTCTAATGATCGTCTGGTATGTGATGTCATGAAGAAACGTGTGCACAAAGAAAATCGCTCTTTGTGAATGTCGACAGTTTAACATTGTAACATTTCCAAAAACTTTAAATAAGTTAAGTGTAATTAAAGCGAGTTTGGGTGTTTGTTGTTCTGTAGATGTTTGAATACAGCATGAAACACACTTGATTTATTATTTTTATCATTCGTGCATCTGCTTCCTTGTAGGCGAGGTTTATAGTGGTGATAAATCACAGCATAGCAAGACAACAGAGATGCAAGCGCTGTGAATCATCTGAACACAAACAATAACACGTCACACTTTGTGTGTGTTCCTCAGTGCTAACATAAATCCATGAGGACAGCAAGAGACACACAAACACAGCTGCAGGGTTTACACTACTAACATAAAGCATTCTGGGATACATGTATCTAAATCACCACTCTCTGTCTGTCCATCCATCCATCTCTCTCTCTTTCTCCATACAGCCACAGAAAATAGAAAAGAGACCATTTAAAATGTTGAATTTCAACAAAAAGCAAACATCTGGGAGCGAGATAAATCCGTCCAACCACAAACGATAACTGAGAAAAATAACTAATATGACTAAACTTGTTTTCTTTGCAGTATTTGAGGTCTGAAAAAATACAGAGCATCCCTTCTATTATTTTCACCTGTTTCTCCAGTTTTCATTTTCTGCAAATAAATGCAAATAGAAACAATATTTTTATTTGACATTAGGAAGAAATATTGTAAGTAGTTTACAGAATGAAACAAACATAATAATTTTACCTAAACACGCTACTATACATAACAAGTTCAGAAAAACTGATTTTAATGATCATTTAAAAAAATAATGAATACATCTTTTTGAAATGGTCTCTACCTTCTCACTCTGTCCATCTTTCTATCCGTCCCTCTCTCTCTGCATCTTTAACAGTATACAGATGTTGTGGTCGGTCAGCTGTGAGAGAATGAGCTCATTGATGCTAGGGGGATTTGGGATTAGACACTCTGTGTAGACACACACGAGTAAGTGGATTAAACGCTGGGTGTTATTTCTCACCCCTGAGCAAAAGCTCTCCAAAGACGCTGAGATCTTCTCACTTCTCTCGTACATGCGTTCAGGTCTCCTGGGATGTGCTAACATTAAAATGGACCTGCAGCACTTCAGTTTTTTGAGCGGTCGCAGTCTAGCTCATAAAATTCATTTTAACCCATTCACACAGGAACTCTGTGTACACTCCCTGTATTACTGGTTTGTTTTATTAACATTACATTGTACATTTCTGTGTAAAGCTTACATTTAAATCATTTAGCAGATGCTTTTATCCAAAGCGATTTACAAAATGAGGAACAATGGAAGGAATCACAACAGCAAAAGAGAAAATGTACAAGTGCATAATTTGTTAAAAAACTGTATACTTAGCTAGTATTTACAGCTGTGGAAAACTTTTAGAGCCATCCAAATTTTCATTTCAAATCATCATTTCTAGATGTATTGTGGTCATTTCAGTCCAGTGTCTGCGGAATTTCAACAAAATCAAACCTCAGGAGTGACATAAAGTCATCCAATAGCAATGTGAAAGACCGACAGCATGACAAGACACAATGGAAACGTGAGAAATATCCAGGTTATTGCGTAAAAAATAATATGTGAACTTGACCTAAATACATGTCGAAATATGACTGTTGTATTGCTTAAAAGTGAACTTGTTTTTTTTGCAGTATTTGAGGTATGAAAATGCAAATAAAAACAACAGAATGTACCAAAAAGGATCATTGCCTAAACACACACCTATTAATAATACATTTTAAAATCGCAAAAAACAATCTCTGAGATTATCCACATTATCTACATATCTACACAGTGTCTTAATAGAATGGATAGAAGTTTAAGTTAATTTTATTTTTATTTATATTAATTATAGATTTATTTATCAAAATACGTCCTTTCAAATGGCTTGTTGAAATGAATTGTGACAGGTAAGATCTCTTTCATATCTGTATTGGACCTTTATCTCTATTCTCTAATGAGATCGAAATTGAAAACGGTGGAAAAGCAATGTCAGTAATGTCATAATTGTTTCTTTCTAAATAAAATCTCTTGATCTGTGCTCACATTTGCGAGCTTACTGTCCAACCTGCAAGCCAAAGTCAGCGATCTCAATTTGAACTCTTCTCATCGAGGGGTCAGGGAGGTTCATTTCAATTTCTTTGCACATTTGCTGTTGTATATGAAGTGTGTGATCGCTGATGTGGTTGTTGCTCACAACAGAGCTCAGAATGGCTGTATCTCATCAGGTCAAAGGTCAGCAGGGGCAAATAACCTCTTTCTGTCCTACCGACTGAAATTTAACCCCGTTGAATTCTGCTTTCCTGTGTAATTTGTTCCCCTTCTAAATATATTCCCTCCGAGGAGTCCTGCAGTATCACAATTCCAGGAAGCTTTTCTGTCCGACTGCATTCATTGTATGATGAATAAACCTGACGCGTCCCCTCTCGGTCAAAAACGGAGATGAACGGATGTGTGAAAAGATGTTCGATTGTCTTGGCTGAGATTAAAAAAGTATATTAGAGGCCATCTGTCGGCTCGGGTGGGGAGAAGTATGTGCAGTCACGGTATAGATGGCACGAGAAGTGCTGTACGTTTAGATAAGATTTTGTAAACAGAGTTGGAATAGGCGGGAGCTCTCATCTGTACTGAATTCGGAAAAAGGGTGATATTCACACGGCTTATCAGCCGCAGGGCACAGAAGTCTGGATGGTAAATGAATGTCTTACCATACTGTGTCCTGCCCTATCACAGCCCAGCAGAGCACGAATGAAAGAGAGAGAGAGAGAGAGAGAGAGAGAGAGAGAGAGACAGTAAGCATTGCTTTGCGGCCCTCCCAAATTAAAACATATCCAGTAATGCAATGCTGGAACATCAATTCTTTTGGTTGGTGATCTTACTTTTCGGATGTTTGATTGCATAAAATCTGTGATGAATTTCTATATTTCATATAATGGCACAAGGATCCATCTTGGGGCCCCCAGTTTGGAACCACTGCTTTAAGTATTCATTTTCCCTTCTTGTCTTAAGACTGATAAAAATGAAACCTTTGTTAAAATGGATTAACAATAATTAAAAGAAATTTGTATAAAAATGCACAGTCATGCACATCATCCACTGAATTAAACATGTATTGTAGTGCCAGTCCTTGATGTCCTCGGCTGCTATAGAATGTGTGCGTGTCTGTGTGAGCTCCAGCACGGTCACTCTACTTTTGTTTTCAAGACAAAGTGCTTTCGACTTATCTATAATTCAGATCCTTGATGTCCTCGGCTGCTATAGAATGTGTGCGTGTCTGTGTGAGCTCCAGCACGGTCACTCTACTTTTGTTTTCAAGACAAAGTGCTTTCGACTTATCTATAATTCAGATCTGTTCACTCCAATGTTTTAACAGCGCCTGCTCTCTAACATCATCACTCGCTCTTTTCATCATTTCCTCTACATTTATATTCAGTTTTTAATTTTTCAACCCAAAGTCATTCAGGTTTGGCAATGTGAGACCGGCAATGCCGACGGCATGGTGTTCAGTATATGAAGAGTTTATTTGGAATAACAGACCCGAAAAATAATGTTTTTTGATTGTAATCGAGTTTTTAGGAAGCTTCAGCATGAGGGAGATTGCTGGCCTAAATCAACCAGCCGGAGTTATAGACAGCGAACCAGAATGGGCTTACGGGTTAAACCAGTTTTTTTAAAAGGTTTGACTTAGACTCTGATGCAATACTCCATCTACCATCCTCCCATAGTAATCTTCCAACGTCCGCAAAAACCTCCACAAATCCCAACATTCCCTGTATTGGACTGACTATCACAGAGGAACAAGTTAAGAGTGAACTGAGGAGCCCTGAGAACAAGAATGCAGGACCAGACGGTACATTTCCCGGAGTCCTAAGAGCTTGTTAACTCTACCTAGAGACGGTACACTGGTCTGGAAAACATCTTGTCTGGTTCCAGTACCTAAGAAAGGAACATAATGATTATAGACCGGTTGCTCTGCCATCTCACATAATGAAGAAGATCATGGAAAGGACAGTCTTGGCACACATGAGACCAGTGGTCAGCTCATCACTGGACCCTCTACCGTTTGCTTGCTGCCCCCAGGTCATATACAGTACATGCTGCAGAGAATGTACCCATATCTTGACAGGACTGACAGTACTGTGAGAGTCATGTTCTTTGACTTCTCCAGTGCTTTTGACACCATACAACCAACATTACTGGGAAGAAAACTAGAAGTAATGCAGGTTGATGCCTCAATGATCTCCTGGGTCACGGATTACCTATCAGGTAGACCTTAGTTTGTGAGAGTGTGAGTGTCCCGGCAGGTGATATCAACACAGGTGCTCCACAAGGAACACTTTTTGATTTCCAGTACTACACAGTCATGTCACCTGCAGAGGTTTTCTGATGGCTCTGCTGTTGTGGGGTGTATTGAAATAGTAATTGACTTCAGGAGAAATACAAAACAACCCATCCATTTCTGTATGAGACCACGGACTCCACTCTGACAATAAACTCAACTTGTCAAAAAACATGGATGCAAGTTACAAAAAGAGTGGAATACGATTAATGAGTTCTCTGCAGGGTGCCGTTGATTCTGTTTTCTGTCTTCCGGACAGAAACTGTAATTAATCTCGCTTTGGAAATTATCCGGATGTCAGCGTGAGTCATTCTGAAAAAGCTTTTTTAAAAAGGGCACTTTAAATGACTTAAACGTTACTCACATACTCTCTGTCATTCAGGAGACGTCTGACCGAGGCCACACAGCAGATTCAGCTTTATTTCTATACTAGAGTGTTTCCTTTACAAAAGTTTAGACGGCAGAGTTAAGACAGTTCGGATATAATAAGAACTGAACACATTGTGATTAAAGGTGTTGATGTTGTGTTTGTCTTTTTCTCTCTCTCTGCAGAACGACACGTGGACTGAGTTGTATTCGTTTGCCGTTTTCAAAGCCATGAGTCACATGTTGTGTATAGGTTACGGTCGACAGGCTCCGGAGAGCCTCTCGGATATCTGGTTGACGATGCTCAGTATGATTGTCGGGGCAACCTGCTACGCCGTCTTCATTGGACACGCTACGGCCCTCATCCAATCCCTGGACTCATCGCGACGTCAATATCAGGAGAAGGTAAAATCGATGTCTGTTTGTAGGACCCAGGTTGTTTTCCATTTGCATAACCACGGGTTTACTACAAATACCATTGATTATCTGTGGTTTTCAAACCATGGTTCATTTTCTTGAGGGGGGTTGCTACTGATGTAGAGTAAATATTACAATCCAAATATTTTTCTGCACTTCTACTATACACTAAAAGTTCAGCATATACTTGGCTGGTGAAGGGAGTGTGTAATGAGTTAAGACGATCGATCGCCTCACATAATAACTTTGACTTTTCGTTACATTCACTGCACCGAGACCTGCGCTAAATCACTTACCAACCTGAATATGCTCTATCTTACAATTCATTTTATATCCAGCTAAAATATCTAAACCAGGTTACTTTCGATTGTCGTCTGGCCGATGATCTCAGCTGACTTGATGTACAATACCTTTCTGTAAATCACTGTTCCATGGCAATGAGTTTGGAGTCCCATAGTTACATTTGCATTTGGTACATGTTTTTTTGCTAAAGTGATGTTCAAGGTTTTATATGTTTAGACGTTCCATAGGTATCAAAGCCACAACTGTGGTGTTGTTAGTGTGACAGCCACATAACCTGTAATTCATCGTCTGGTAACATTTAAAGCCCTTTGAAGCTGCACCGAAACTGTCATTTTGACTTTCAACCGTTTGGAGTCCATTGGAGTCCACTATATGGAGAATAAGTTCCTGGAATGTTTTCATCAAAAACCTTAATTTCTTTTCGACTAAATAAAAAAAGACATACACATCTTGGATGACAACAGGGGTGAGTAAATTATCATGAAACTGTGAATGTGTTGAAAGTGAACAAGTTCTTTAATGATATGAGTATAGGCTTTTAGGACGGCATGAGGGCGAGTACATTGAGGCTATTTACATTTTTGGGTGATCTGTTCCTTTTTGAAAAGTCAACTCAAAGTACACAATGTACTTTTGTACTCTCCTGCATCGCTTGACATTCATTAAAGCGGTTAATGTTCCATCTGCGTGCTTCTAATGTTTGTACAGCTGTTTGGTTTGTTTGTCTCGGGTTGAGTCATGTGTTGTTTTGATTGGATAATCACTGCTAATACCACAGATATGTGTTTGTTTATTTGACTCTGTGTTTGTGTACCCTTATAGTGAGCATCGGATAGTGTGCTACATACCGACTTGGTTGCATCTGTCATATTTCCGCTCTTGGTGTTCGTAACAGTAGATTAGACCTGGCGTGTCTATCAGCGTTTCTATGCCGGTGAGCTCGGCCAATGGTTTTTCACTTCTGTTACCATGCAGAAAGCTTTGTGTAGAGAATGGAGCCCCCCGATTGGTCGCTTTGAAAGAGTGGGATTGCCTGTCGCCCTGTTAGTGCATTTTAAAGGTCGTGTATTTAATTTATGTGTACGTGCACGATACTATGACATCTCTCTGGACGAGCTAGAATTGATGAGGCAGCAGAATAGTGTCCTGCCAGGGTCCTTGGATAGTTGACATACAGTAGATGTGCGTATGTTGTGATTCTGTCCTTGAGACGCTGTAATGAAATGACATGGTGGTTGGATGGGTGGAGAGACATCATCGAGGGGGAGGGAGAGAAAAGACCTGTAGGGGTCAGGGACGAACAACCTGTTTCTCTACATGGTACGCTGCACTAATTTTGGAAGATACTTCAGATTTATAGAGACAGTTCATCTGAAGTAATAAATGATGTCCTGTGTGCAAACACATATTGTATGAAGGGGTCTCAAATCAACTTTGTGGTGCACGTTTGGTACAGATTTACAGGCCATAAATGTTGAGTAACCTTCATTGATCTCAGCATCATATACAGGGAGATCCTGTTAACACACCCTACCTATACATTGAGTTTGTGTTCTTTATCATTTATTTGAAGAATATTCCACGTACGGATGTGCATCACTACAGGTACTTCTGCAGAAGTATTTAATATATAGTAAATATACGGAGAATTTTTTTTACATTTGCCGTGTGTGGATATTGATAAAAATAGTGAAATTGATAAAAAAGATTGTGGACAGTAAAGATCCGATTAGGGAGTTGGACAAAATATGGTCTGATGGGAAATTTGTGATAATACCATTTATATTAATTTATTAAAATTAAATCCTATTTTTATCAATGTTTTCCTTATTCTATACCGTTTTTTTTTTGTATGTTTCTGATGCTAAAAATGTTCTCATGTTTCTGAAACGTTTAAAGCAACAATGCAAAATTACAAAGGGATACAGAAATATAGTAGAATCAAATAGAAATATTTTCAAAATAAGTTCGGAGTAAATAAATCGAACGTGTTTCAAGCGTACATTATTTACACCTAAAGCTGACCTGAATTATGACGCTTAACACATTACAGAGGACAGATGTATGAGTTGGTCTTTTAAAAGTATGAAAGCGATTGGATGGTACCCTGTGTCCCTCTGAACGTCTCTAGCTGAAACTTCACAGGATTGTGAGAAATGATCAGTGCTTTTTGAAGGAGTGAACAGGTTGAGAGAGAGAGAGAGCTCCGTTCATCATCTGCTATCTCTGCTTTGTCCTCAGGCATGTTTAGAACAGTCTTCTGAACTTGTATATGACGTATACAGTCACACACACACATGCAGTTTGTCAAATACATTTATGTTTTTTCAGTGGCCTTGCACATATGGGACATTAAACTGTGAGGTTTGATTTAGTCATTCTGCTCAGCGGATGGAGTTTAATCCAGAATGGTGTGTGTTGGCTAGCATTACTTATTTTTAGCGCTGCTGTTAAAGCGTGTCGACTGTGTGCTACATCTGGAAGGCTGGAAGCAGTCCGAAAACTAAAAGAGATTGACAGTGCTGGTCAGATTAAAACCGGTGGAAGCGCTGAGGTCTGTTATCCCAACATAGCGAATTGGAGCTTTCTCCTATCTTAGCAGTTTGATTATACATATGTTGGTGTCATTTTTTATTATTATTTGTATTTTTCAGCTTAAAATTGACAGAAACTTTTAGTTTTGTTAGTGTTTTCCCCCATCGTGGGTGTGTTGGTTTTGTTATTTACATATAATAGTCTTGTTAACCTCATCCTCGCTGCCTGCACTTGGGTTCTTCTCCACCTGTTTCACGACATTTTATGTTTTTCTTAAATATCCGCATGTTCGTGTATGTGTTTATAAATACAAAATTAGTATGCACAGTACTCATTATTTAAACGCAAACTTTAATTCTATATGCGTTTCGTCGCCGTCTTTAGCATTATATTTCTATTAATATTTAATCCTAATTTTATTTGTGTTTTTATTAAACGTAACGTTAAAAGTTAAATGTACAACATTAAATTGTAACTCTTTATAAAAGACAACCTGTTTTTTTCTGAATTTCAGTTTCATTTTTGTAGTTTTGTCCAAAATATTTTTACATTATCATATCTTGAACCCAGTATCATTTGATTGAATTGTCCATAATTTATCTTTAAACTCCTATTCTACATACATTTACTCATTTCACACAGCTGATCTCAACCCTGATAGCACACTACATCTGGCAGACGTCTGAATTTACATCTGGAAGACATCTGCAATACATAGTTTGCTCATTTGCAAGACATCTCGGAGACGTCTGCTGTCATATGTCATATAGACATCTATAAGACGTCTGTAGGGTGTTTATGATTTAGAATGGATGTAAAACTGCTCTTTCTAAGACGTTTAGCAGATCTTTTTACACAGCAGATGTTTTCCAGATCTTTAGCGGATGTACGTGTGCTAGCTGGGAACCAACATTGTCATGAAGTTGTTTGACTTTTTCAGTTCTGCTCTATTTGTCAAAAGACATTTTGCACAGAGGTCAAATTGTGTCCTTCTGTCTAGCCGAAATAAACTCTCCGTTTTGTAGACCTGTTGTACTAGCTCACGCAGACAGGCTCAAAATATTTCATTGAAAATATCAAGTGAAGAATTTTCATCAAACCCGATGGCCTTTTCTGGCTTTGTCATGAAATGTGTTGTTTCAAGGTCAATGTCTTGAAACAACAGTCAGCGGATGCTTCGCGCTGAGAACGACACCAAACCGCATCTCTCGGGTTTCTCCACGCCGTCTCACCGCCGCTGCTGCTCTGAACAGCCTGAGAAAACAGGCATGATAAATAACGCAAGATCTTCTCTCTCTCCTTCTGCTCCATCCTCTGAATCGTTTATCTTCTCCTCGTAGAACCTCCTTATCATCCTCGTTTCTTCCATCGCATCCATTACTCTCAGCTCAAAATACACTAGAGTAACATCTGTGGCTTTAACATATGGCTGGGTAAACACAGAGACTCCTATTTCATCCCCGAACATCACTGACGTTACAACGAGACCGACATGACAAACGGTAATACCTTCTTATTTTACCTGGTATTACAGCGGTAAGCTTATAATAATAATCTTTATGTTCAGCTGCCAGGTACGGTTTTGCTGGAAATGTCAGTTTGAGGTCGATGATGAAGAGACAAAAGGATTTGTAGCATTATGCCGATTTCAGTGTCTTAAAGCGCAGTGAGTCATTTTGGTGCGTAAAAGTGACTTCAAGTTTTTTGCAAAAGTGCAGACAGTGTTCAGGGTAGCACTGGAGGCCAGTCTGGCCTTGGTTAGCTCACTGTACCCGCAGGTAGAAATGTGCTTAGTGTCGTCATGAGATGATTTATTCTAGAATCAGTGCAGTGAATAATACATCCCTGACGTGAACCTGAAATTAGACTTCTCCATCTTTATTTTCAGCAAGAGGACGCCAGGACTTAACAACAGAGAGCACGAACACAGAAAACACACAGACACGCGCTTCCATTTATTTGAGGTGGGAACGAGCGAGGAGGGTTTTGTTTGCTTTCACTAGAAAATCTTTAGAAGGGAATCAATATGGTGTCCCGCTTTTCTCGCATTTAGTTCATTTGGGTTGTTTCAAAACACTCTTGTTACAGCTTTTTTCATTCTCTTCTTCATTCTCTCATTTTTTCTCATTCATTCTGTCCTCTTGCTCTCCTTTCATTCTGTCCTCTTATTCTCTCCTTTCACCTTTCATTGTCTCTTTTCTTTCGCTCCTTTTTGTTCTCCTTACATACTCTTACTCTTCTTTAGAGCGGCACTTCAGCTATGAATGAAACTTTCCCCATGGTTTACTCACCCTCAAGGCGTCCTAACTGAATTTTCTTCTTGAAGAATAATGCAGTTGGAGTTATAATACCACGTATCATTTTGGGACATCCATCGATCAAAGGCTTATTCTCTGACTTTCCCCTCGTTCTCTCTAATTTTCTCTCCTATCATTGCTTCTTTTCATTCTCTCATTTTCTTTTTTCTCTTCTTTTATTCTCCCCCCTTTCCTTCCTCTAACGTTCTTAATTTTCTAACTTTTTTTACTCCTCTCATTCTCTCTTTTTCTCTTCCTTCGTTCTCAACCCTCTCATCTCTTCTCACAATTTCTCATTTCATTCTAACCTCGTTTTTTTCTTTTTACTTTCATTCTCTCCTTTTCTCTTTAATTCTCTCTGTCCATTCCTTCCTCTCTTCTCCTCTGCAAATTAATGCAGAAACTATCTACACGCAATGAATATACCTGAAAGACTGCAATACTATGTGAGCAGACAGACCTGAAATGCACCTCACCTCAAAATTCAAAATCGCACCACAAGGTCTAAAATCCTCTCTGCCTTCCTAAAAGGCTGTAATGTCCCTTTGTGCAGTCTTTCGAAATAGCAGAGAGAGAGAGAGAGAGAGAGAGAGAGAGAGAGAGAGAGAGAGAGAGAGAGAGAGAGAGAGTATATTTATAAAAAGGCTTTCTGTTAGACATGCTTTAAATCTGCACCAGCGTACAGAGTCTTTCTGACTGCTGCTGTCTGCCCGTCTGTTCTCTGCACATGTCAGTCTGACATTTAAGTGACAGGATAGTGACCAACCTCTCACCACCATAAATAGCACATAAATCATATTCAACATAAAATACTCAAATAAACCAAATTACCTTCTGTATAGGAAACAACTAATTTCAGTCAAATTTTCAATGACACATTTGGAACAGCTTTAGTTCATCTATATCCTAACAGTCATTGGTCTGTGAACATGGTCTGTTAAAGAAGCAGTTGTGTTGATCTGAGTGATTCAGTGATGGGCTTTCAGAGAGAATTGCATTTAATGGCTGGGCTGATAGTCCTGTGCGTGACGTCATCAACCTCCAAATTGCATCCTTTATTGCTTAATTTAAAGCCAAATGAAATAAAACCGAAGATTTCTGTGGTGGTGTCATTAAATAAGGAGTGTGAGACGTGCCAGGGCTCTCATCTGTGTAGAATATGAGAGCCCGGGCTACTAACAGTAATGTCTTAGAATGATTGATGTAAACTTGTTTCCTACGTTTCAAACCCATAATGTGCTTCTAAATCAATCCCCTGTCCTAAATTTCAAAATGATACTTCAGTCAGCATGCTTGCTTTGTAGTCAGCAAGGGAGCTCTCTAGGTTTTGGACCTGAGTCAGAGAGTTTTTTTACGAAGTACATCACACTCTTTATTTATTTTTCACATCAAAGGATCAAGAAAAGTTAGATTATTCATACATGACCCTGTTAAAAGAATCTTTGAACACTGTTGACTTTGAGCTGAGAGCTGCAGCCCACTTCCGTGGAAAAGAGTTATTGTGAGACCTTTATAGTCCTACATGTTGATCATTATTCTCACAAGTGGTTCACAGACCTTCACAGGTGTTACAGAAACACCGTTGTCAGCACATGCCGCCGAGCAACAGGGAATGCACAGATCTTCAATGCTAATGTATCACGGTCTGACCTGTTTTCTGTAAATTTTCCATCATTGTCGTTCTCTTTCTGTCTCCACATTACACTCTGTTTGAGGAATGTTTGTCCTGGTAACAATAACTAATGACCCGAGGCTCAGATTTGGGGTTGACCTTCCTATGGAAAACACTGAAAGATTCTACCACACGGACACGAAATTGTCCGATGTACTTTTGTTAAATGATGTATGTTGGTGGACATGTTTTTTATTTATGTTCTTGCATATTTTACACATTAGATTAGTATTAGGGCTGTAAAACGATTAATCGCGATTAATCGCATCCAAAAGAAAAGTTTATGTTAACATAATGTATGTCCGTGCACTGTGCATATGAATTTAGCATTTATGAAACATACATGAATATATATTTAGGAAATATTTATATTTACCAATCATTTTAATTATACATAAATATGTATTAATTAAAAAGAAATTGTAAATATACGCGTGTGTTATTATAAATACAGAAATATAATATGTAAACAACTTTTATTCTGGAAAAATGTGTCGCGATTAATCATTTGACAGCCCTAATTATTTTTGTAAGAATGAATATTCAAATGTATGCATTTTGATATGTTGTCATATTTTACAGTTTAAAAACTAACATTGGTCCTAGGACTATAAAACTTTTGGATTAAAACTCATAAAAACGGGTTTAGGTGTTAAGGTTTAAACATTAGCTTGTAGGATAACAAAAAATCCACCCTGGGACATTAAAATGCCAGATGTTGAAGAATATTTATTAATAAAACATATTATATATAAAAATATCAAAAATATAAGATATATATTTGTATATAATATTTCTTGATGCTGTATATTTCATGAATGTTTCTTTCTCTCTGCAGTACAAACAAGTGGAACAGTACATGTCCTTCCACAAACTTCCGTCAGATTTCCGACAGAAAATCCACGATTATTATGAGCACCGCTACCAGGGCAAGATGTTTGATGAGGAAAGTATCCTTGAGGAACTAAACGAGCCGCTCAGAGAGGTGAGGATGTGTGTGTGTGTGTTTGCAAAGGTTTGTCTGTGTCTGTAAACATCTAAGGAAAAATCTCCCAGAAGGCCTTGCAGTTATCTGAGCTTTCCAAAATAATAAAACCGTGCTGAACCGAAACAGTTTTCCTGCTCAACAAACAACTAAATCCTTTGTGTTTATGGATTCCAACTTTGACTACAGTGTTGTTTCAAAAGAACACAACGATTCAAACAACGACCGAGCTGTTTGTGTCTCGATTGTCTTATATTTGAGTGAAAAAAACACAGGCACTGGACCCCATACTGCGACCAAATGGTTACATTTTGCAACCTGTTTTCAAGGCAGCGTAAGCCTTTTTTACAAGTAGTCGTGCATGTGCGACCTGCAAATTTACAATTTATTCTAGTTGTTGTTTCACGTGGAAAGACAAGTAAAACGTGAGTCCGCAACCAGTGCAGGCTGTGTGTGACAATCAAATGCGCAGGTCACTCGCGTCACTGATGTATCCCACTGTCGTCGCGCACAATCCAGGTCCTCATTGACAAGTTTACACCCACACAACCTGAGCGCATAACTATGAGTCTCTGTTTGCTGTGACCGTTTTTTTTGAGCCTGAGGACAAACGGTTTGATATATGAAAGACTAACCGTGGAGGAGTTCTGGAAAAGTCATCTATCTGTGGATTACTTGAAATTATCATTTCAAATTCGTTCACAGACAAATGCTCTTGTCAAGTTTTATATGCAATTATATTTGCACGTGTTGTAAAAGGAAAAGTGTCCTTAATACACAATAAAATCATAGTAAGAATGTAATAACAGGAGACGTTTCATTTCACTTTTATTTGACGTTATATTTAGTACATGTGTTGTTAACATGAGGAAAAGTGTCCTTAATACACAATAAAATCATAGTAAGAGTGTAATAACAGAAGATGTTTCATTTTACTTTAATGTGTAACACTCTAACTCCATCTATCAGTCTCAAACAATCTGCCAATCCAGCATTGTGTCCACTGTTTATATAACATCCATCACTGAAATTCAGTGAACAAACAAACACAGCTCAACTTCTCTCACTATTGCAAGAGTTATGAACTGCAGCTGCAGACCGGCAGTGCAGCCAATCTTAATATCTTGATGGTAAGCAGGTCTAACTATCGCTCGTCGGTTGACACGTGGGCTGGCTATTTTGAAATAGTAACACATTTTTTAAGTCTCCTTTCTTTATGCAAAATATTTTTTATTTCTTTGATATACAAGGTAAATTATGTGTATATGTATTTCATAATATGTAAAGTTTCATTTATTTGTGTTTTATAATAATACTATTTATTTTACATCGTTCCTTTTCATATCATCTCTACTGTTTGGGCTTAAATTTGTTTTTAGATATTTTAAATACGGTATATAATTTAAGTGTAGGCCTACCATTCTGAAAAGTGCAATAAATATGACGCAGAAAATTTGTGAGATCCACTCTAAGGTAGTTGTTGTGTATATAAAATTTGTACCATTTGTAATATAATGTCTGTTTGTATCATGTCACAGGAAATAGTGAATTTTAACTGCCGCAAGCTGGTGGCCTCTATGCCTCTATTTGCCAACGCTGAACCCAACTTTGTGACAGCCATGCTAACAAAACTGCGGTTTGAGGTCTTCCAACCGGCCGACTACATCATCCGCGAAGGAACCATCGGCAAGAAGATGTACTTCATCCAACACGGTGTCGTCAATGTTATTACCAAAGGAACTGTTGGCTTGAAACTTTCTGATGGCTCCTACTTTGGAGGTACAATCCCACTCATATTATTCTTGTATTATTTCTGCATAAATTGGATGGTACCAGCATATTCTTAAATTAAAGTGCTTAAATACTAACTCAACCCCATAACACATGAAGATATTTTAAGGTGGATATTATGTAACCTTTTCCATTGAAGCGCTCTATGTAACATTATTATATCTATGATAAATGAATTGAACTTTGACAGGACATGGACGTTATTAGATTGAACTCTGGTTCCTAAACAGACAGTTCCCCCCCAAAAATGTCATAATTCAATCAACGTCATGTCATTCAAAACCTGAATGAAATATAAAAACACTGCTGGTAACCAAACAACATTGTATCTCAGCATTTTTGTAAATCTACAGGAGTCATGTAAAGCAGAACGTTAAAATCAATTATACCTCCAATTTGTTGGCAGAGAAACCCAAAAGGCGGCTGAATTGTAGATGCTGTGTGTGGCGAGATGTGTTTGTGGAATATAATCTCTCTGCAGCGCTAAATGCGCATGAGTCAGCCGTTTTTAGCTGCAGGGGGCAGGGGGGTTTGGAAGAGCACTCAGTGCGTGACCTTGGAAAGGTCAGAGATAAACTAAAGACTTGTGTAGCCTGAGATGGAGAAATAAGAGAGAGGCAGCCCGATATACTAGACATCATTCTCAGAAAGGTCTGCGTCTCCGTATTACACTGAGGAAAATGTCACTGATGTTTTGAACTCATCTATGATTCATTTAGAGACTAAAGATGCTACTTGTAAAGGGGCTTGATTTTCTCACTTGTTTTCCAAAAAGCATTCTTCGAAATATCTGTCTCTCTGTTCATCAGAACAAATAAATGTATACACATTCGGAACAACTCGAAGGTCAGTAAATGATGAAAGAATTTTCATTTTTGGAAGTATCCCTTTTAAAAAGAATATTCTTCTTAATTGCCATAAAATGTTCTTAAATCAAAAGTTTGAAATGTTATGTATTCCCGTAAAAAAACCGTTTTAAGTTCAAGTTCTCAACTTAGGAGAAACATCTGAGGTCATACCTAAATAAACAATTGTGAACTTCAAGAAGTCTCCAGAGCTAGGAAAGAGCAACATCTGAGCAAAAACATTTTCCTTTTTGCGTTAGATCCGATTTCCTTCTTAAAGTAGTTGTTTGTTGAACTTGTTGTGTACTGCATGTGTGTGTATAGAGATATTTTGCTTAGAAAAGGAACAAATTAGATGCAAAGCATAGTGTAGCGCCTGTGTGTACATTAACAGAAATGTGTGTATCCAACATAAAGAAGTTACCTAAGATCCTGGTTTGATTCACAAGCTCTTGGTTTGACGAATGGTGCTTCGATGACGATCTTCTTTCAAATTAGCCAGGGCTTCCAAGGTTGCGTATTGCCTTCTGTGGATTGATTTGGGGAGCCGACAGGGAAATGGAGCAAAGACAGAATCCTGATGGATGGGTCAGGATTTAATACAGAGGTTGACGCACAACATGTAGGATGAATGATGTTTATTATCTACAGAGACTCTAACGGGACATTTCTCATCCATCCATTCCCATCCGGAAGAGCGAGATGTTTCATACTCCTGCTCCAATATTGTGTGAGGTCAATTCAATCCCGGAGAACCTAAATATAGAAAATAACCTTGAACATTCACTATGAAACAATGCCTGGTAAGGTGGGCTGGTGTCATGATCCGAACAGAAGAACCCAAATGCAGATGGCGATGTGGTAAAATAAAGACTTAAATATAAACAATATCATGTCTCTCTCTCAAAAAACAAGTGGGTCTGGCATGATCCTGCCACAAAACTAAGAAAACATGATCAAAAGAGGCAGGATCATTCACATGTATTTTTTGTAATATCCTATTGGAACTTTTGAGTGGGAATAATAAATCAAAAGCTTTGGCAAAATTTGTTTAGGAACTCAGATTTATTAATGTTTTATTTAGAGCTGCACCGATAATACATTTTTCCACCGATACAGATAGCCGATCATTCAGGGTGATGTCTGCCGATGACGAAGATTAAATAATTATTTATTAACTCTCTGAACATTGTTAACTAATATAACGGTTATTGATATCGAACATCTGGTGATGTTTCTTGACAATTTATATATACAGAGCAGAAGTTCCTTGCATATCTGCAAATTGTGTAAAAATACCGATTATTGTCCTATACATCGCTGCACCTCTAGTTTTATTAGTCAAACTTATTTGTGAATTATTGCTGGAAAGCATTCTCATCAAATATACTCCATTCGATCCCTCTGGAGTTTGGATTGTAAAAAAATCGTGTGGTTGAGGGTTCATTATAGGGACTCTGTATTAAGCCAAACAAGTCGTTTCTGAGGCGGCACAAGTTCATATTTTTTTATATCAATACTCACAATTGTGTTTTCAGTAATGTGTAATGGAATCAGGTGGCTTTCTTTTTCTCTTTTGAAGACTTTTTCATTTATATGACACGCAGCACGATAATGTTAATAATAAGTATGCACATCACATTCTCTGGAATGAGGTCTGATGCAGTTTAATTACTTTCTGCAGGCGGATATTCAAATTCCTTGCCTCTTCTCTGTTAAACTATTCAGAGTTCTGGTTTTCAAGCAATTTAAAAGCACTTGCTGTCAAGAAAAGGTCATAAAGTCCCCGTTTGCTGTTGAACAGCAATATCAGAATGATTTAGACTCCTCTTCTGCTCCCGTCTTATATACACATTTATATACTGAAATCCTATGAATAATCTTGTACAAATGCAATACGTTTGCACCGAGAATTCATCTTACACAATGATATGTGTTTTGTTGATCAGTGTGTGAGTTTCTTTGGTTGTTCCCTCTGTTAGAGATCTGTCTGCTGACCAGAGGTCGTCGTACGGCGAGCGTGCGAGCAGAGACCTACTGTCGCCTGTACTCTCTCTCCGTGGACAACTTTAATGAGGTGTTGGAGGAATACCCCATGATGAGGAGGGCATTTGAGACTGTGGCCATTGATCGGCTGGATCGCTTAGGTAAGAAAAACCAGATCCGTCTTCTGAATATTTTGGAAGAGCAAAATTACAGATGTAAAGATGGTAATGGACTATTAAGGGTTAAAAAGGCTCATGAGTTTATCAACAGCATCGCTATCTTGCTGTCAGTTATCACAGCATGATATTGACTGGAAATGGCAATATTTGTATACAGTAATGCACTTTCTATGGAAGTTAATAGGGTAAGTGAGGCAAAATGGTGAAGATTTGCAAAAAGCAATTACTTATTATCTTAATGTTTGTTATTTGGGATGTTAACTTGTCCAAAAGTTCTTTTAATGATTCGCCGCCTTTAGCAATGGACACCAGTCACACTTTATTGCTCATATACTGTACAGCTAAATTGGATCATTTTGGAATTTGTATGCATAACTTTATATAAAGACTCCAATAACTCTTCATCACCCTCTCACAGGGAAGAAGAATTCCACCCTGATTAACAAAGTCCAGCACGACTTAAACTCAGGCATCTTAAACAACCACGAGAACGAGATGATTCAAGAGATCGTGAAGTATGACCGCGAGATGGTGAAACTGATAGATCCTCAGCGACCCCGTGCAATGTCCATGACACCCTCCATCCCCGGCGGGATCTTCGCTCCCCCTGGCCAATCACAGGGTTGCTCTGCCATTGCGTCCCTCCAGCAGGCGGTTGCTATGAGCTTCTGTCCGCAGTTCGGCAGCCCTATGGTAGGGCCGAGCACCATGCAGTCACCCAGGATGGTACGACGGTTCCAGGTTGTGCAAAACCTCTCCAGCCCAGTGGCTGTGTCTCCTCAGCAGTCGCAGCCACCGGTTGCGGTACCACTCGGGGCATTCACCGCCTTAGCAATGGCGAGCACGCCGATGCAAAGCCCGCTTATGGCGGCAGGTGGCCGGACATTTCAGTATGGGAGCATCCCTATGGGTGGGCGTTCTGGCTCTCAGCTGTCACTCATCCAACAGCACGTCCCCAGTCCGACACGTCCCACCCTGCTCAAGGGTGCCAACCCATTGCCCCAAACAGGCATGTTGACCCAGGATGCCAGAGCTCTGTCTGCATCCCAACCTTCTCTGCCCCAAGATGGCACGCCGCCCATCGGACCCAGCCCTCCACCATCGAACATCGCTTCCTCGACATCGATCGGCCCACCACAAGGACCTCACCCCGCCATCCCCGGGCCATCTGGGGTCATGAGGGCAGTGCCTCAGAGAATAGTCCCGTCCCATCAAGCAGCAGCAGCAGTTGGAAATTACCCTTCGACACCGCCTCAGACGGGCACTTTATCTGGCTTGGCCGGACCAGCACCTTTGGACTCTGCTATACGCAAGAAAGATTCCATAGTCAGCCTTCCCGAAACGGACTTCACAGCTCGATCAAGGCTATCGTCCAACCTCTGACAAGAACTTTGACTCTTTGAAATACTTTTGGGAGTCACTGTTTATTCTTTTTGCCCGAGTTCTGTACTCGTAGGGGCTGTCTGTAGCGAAGGTAAGCTTGTGGCTTTTCATGAGATGCAATGAGAGGACAATCGGACAGAATTATTGTACTAGATTTAAAGTCTCTGCTACAAGTAGATCAGCGAGGTTGGATGCCTCGGTTCTACTTGCTCATTTAGTTAGCGCTGACCCCTGTACAGCTTCCGATGCCTCTTAATATAATTGTCTTTATCGTCCCGAATGAAGGGGGGAACTTTTCATATGTTGCGTGGTGTGTTTCGTAGAGTTCATGTGATACAATGGGACATGGATTGGGTGAAATGGAAATTAGGGACTTGAGATGACAATTATGAAATTTACTGCTTCGCAAAAGTGTTTGGAAACGCCTTCGTTCTTTCTGTATAAGCTCTCTGTGTAGCAATCTAAATAACTGTCTTTCACACTGTTGTACGGTATTATCAAAAAAAGTATTAAGGACTGCTGGTCGATCTTATATCCACCTGTAAATAAGGAGATAAAAAAGGGAAAACGTTATAATAGCAAAACAACAATTGTATGTACTTGAAAACCAAAGTTGAGCTTGAACACAAATTTTGGTTGTGTCTGTGTCAACTGAGCAAAGGAAGTCTAATGGAAACGTCCTCTATTTAACTGCCTTGATTCGAAGTTTAGAAGCCATATACATGGTTTGTCTGCGTGCGTGCGTGCGTGTATGTATAAGTTGATCACATATGCTTATTATTTGCTTAATTTATAAAGCCGTTTTAGCGAAATGGAGCGGTGCTCACTAAGTGGAATGCTTGTATTTTTTACGTGGTTTTGTCGTGCACGTTGAGTGAATTTCTTAACCGAGGCAAAAAAGACTTGAGCCCTTTGGGTTTTCGGTGGAAAACCTGTTCAATTAGCTGGCAGAAAATGAACGAAACCAAAAGATTCATATTTTGCGATTCATGCTGTTTTTGTAATCCGCACATGCAATATAATTCTGCAATATTCTTGCCCTGCCTTTTTATATAAACGTCAGTTAGCAGCGTAAGCAATGACATCAGCGTTATTCAAAGAATGTTGAAATCCTTGTGTGGATGAGGTCATGCAGATGTTGGAGGATGTTACGAAATCATTTACAAGCATTTGGCTATTATGTCCGGATGGATCTATGGCAATCGGCAGTTTCAGGATATTTCTGTGTTTTTTTAACGATGTCGTTTTTTCCATATTGTTTGGCATCACAATAAAAAAATCTGTAGTTGAAAAGATTATTGTTGGAGTATAGAACTTAATATATATATATATATATATATATATATATATATATATATATATATATATATATATATATATATATATAAATAATACTTACTTCGTATGAAATAATAGAATATAACATTATTTAAAAGCAGACTAATGTTGTAAAATCTTCTATATCTATCTATTTATTCTATATTTTACAGTTAATTAATGACTTTTTATATAATGTTGTGTGATCTCCTGTCGTCGTAAAAATGTATCATAATTTGCACAAACGTATATCTAAAACATGCTGCATTTAAATGAGGTGTAAATTTAAAGCAGAGTTTGTCAGTGGCTGAATGGTTGGGTTATTGATTCATGAATCTGTTTCTTTATAAGAATGTAGATGTCTGTTTCATTGTCAACTGCTGCAGTTTTTTCTCACTTGAACTTTGAAACTGTAAATAGATGTTGTTAAATTATTGTATGTGCGAGGCTGGGCAGTGTCATGGATCCAGAAATTAATTTTGGTGCATAAAGGAGTTTTGAATGTACGTGAAATGGAATCGGAATATTAATAACTGCCATGTAAATAGATAAGTAACAATGCAGAATGAGTCTGTGTGTTTCACATCAGAAAAACCCGGATATGTCTAGGATGCTTTTATTTTTCTAAATCTCGCTTCGCTACCAGTGATTCTTGTTCGCGTACTGTAAGTCTCAACCTGATTTTTATAGCACAAAGCACATGGTATCCCCATTAGCGCTGTCTTGAGGACAGAAAAAAAATCATCACATTCCCAACGGCAAAATGCTTTCTGAAAAGATTTGTGCGATTAAAATGGTCAGCTCATTCTACCATACAAAACAAAAGCATCCCATACAAAACATCTTCATGAATTTTACATGCTTTTAACAGATTGGTGTAAATTGAAATTTGAAAATGAAAATATTTTTTTACTTTTTTACATTTTTTTTGCATTGCTTTTGATTTCTGTTAATTATTGCTCTAAACAGACATGGGTTGAATGCAAAACAGGATTTTCTTACTCAGTATTTCTGTCTGAATTTTTCCAAATACCAAAATATTAAATCAGAAATGACTCAAGAACGAAGTCTTGTTTTATTTTTTTGACAAATTATCAAAATTAAGCAGGTTTAATATTAAAACAAGAATGCGGGTAGAAAACTAAACTTGATTTAAATGAAACTTTCTTACCCAATTGCTAGATATTTACTTATGTATTTATTTAATAAGCTATTCAAGAAGAAAACAACATTTTGATAGACCAAAAGATGAAAATAGATAGAGAAACTATGTTTTTGTGGGTTATGGTAAAGGTTGCGGAAAACTTGAAACGCCAAGAATTTTGTCTAAACCAACAAGCCACGCCCACGGATCTGACTCGAAACACCAAGGATTTAGTGAGAGCCATGGATTCACACTTCCAATTTTCACGGGAAACATTGGCCATCCGTGTACTTTGAGAATACTCATTTCAGCATACTATGATTTGGGACATACTTATTCTATTTTTAATACTATTTAAGACAGAGAGTCTTCGGGGGGCGCAGGGTTATTGTCTTCAGTTATTTTTGCGTCTCAAATAAATGTATCTTGCCTTTAAAGTCCCCGTGAACTGGAAGTCGCAATCGTTTTTACTTCTGTATTCTGACACATTTCCGAGTGAAACAGAATTTTGAATGAGGAAAAATGAGTGGCCGTGGATTGTTTTTTCCTTGCGATTTGATTGGATGAATAAAAACACCCGTTGAATTTTGAAATGTAACTGGCAGCAGACTGACAGTTGAAGGGGTGGAGTTAACGGATGCTCCGCCCAAGCCGTCTGGATGGATAGTCACTACAGGGCGGAACTGGATTTTCAAATTTTGAATGAAACTATGAGGGCACGTGAATTTTAAAATGAGATTGAGCCAATTGGCAAGCTATTTACAATAAACGCTGCAAGATTTCATGGAAGAATAGGAATTATCGTTTTTTATTTCACTGGGACTTTAAAAGTGTTTAGATATTCATCATGTAGATCAAAGCAAAAATAAAGCGTAAGAAAATCTTTTTTGCATTGTCGACTCATGTTCAGCTATGTTTTAGGAATTAATGTGTGGATTCATAGACCACGCCTGATATAATCCACACTGACATTTTGTCTTGTTTTCATTTTGAACAACATCAAGCCCTTGTGATCTTATGCGGGCCTGAAATAAAGGCACGATATCAACACCTTCGTGTATCTCCTGTAACATTATAATTTCATCGTATTAATCCAGGAAAGAAAATGACAGTCTGTCCATCCCAAATGTGTCGATGTTACTGTATGTCTCATTTGCAGTGTAATCTTTCTCATTGAGTTTCTCGGGTCCGCGGGCACATTCAGTTCGTTCTGTTTCCTGATAAACTCTTCTGTTTACCTCGCTCATGTACACAAACTGTCTATATTTCTCTCCAATTAGTTTGTTGTCCGCTTGGTATGGCCGCGAATTCATGCAAAATATCTACACTGTTTTTTTTTACATTTGTCTTCTCATTTGCATGGATTTAGCCCCGACTAAGCTGCTGTCCGATTGTTAGAATGTAGATGGCTGGCCATGTGACTATTTTAACGTCCTTTCAAAGTAGACTCATACAGTACCCGCTCACAGCAGCCCTGATGCAGGTCATCCATCTGGAAAATCTCACCGTTTTATTCAGCTTTGACGTGATGGAGACAAGCGCTTGAAGGAAAGATCAGACAGATTCCCTCGAGTTTCCCAGCATCACATGTAAATCAGGGTACTTTGTTTTTTTCTGTTTTAACAATGCACGATGTACTGTAAATACCTAGTGCCTAGTAGATCTAGTTTCCAAATAGTCTCTTTTAGTGGTGTGTGTGGCTCTACGAAATACAAAATGCAACGTTTATGTGACCTTTTTTGAAGGAATAGTTAAGCCTGAAAATTTGAAATCTGTCATTATTTACTCCATCGGTGATGGTCCATATCGAGATCTTCAATAATATTGAATTTTGTTTGCAGACTTGACAAATCTGAGCTCAGTTTGACCGATTCTGAAACGAATGACTCAGGAGAAACATCTGAGACGCGGATGAGACTTTAGCAAGTTTCTATTTGCATTTTATTTTACTCATTCTTGACAAATAATTGAGATATTAAAAAGCTGTCAGCTGTCACGCTTATGGGATGTGTGTCTTGTTTTTTGAGACAGGAAGATGGGTAAATAATGACATAAATCTTATTTTCGGATGATCTGTTCCTTTAACCTTGCAATATGTGTACAGTAGCTGCTAATAAGTGTTAGCGAAACAATTAACCCAGCATCAACCCCATGCAGGGTGAGATGAATTGCACATTTCTGTTTGTTTGGAACCCAGAGTCGCATGTGTGTACGATACACTGAGCGAGATTTTATTAGAGTCGTTGTTTAGGATCATCCCTACTTCAGGACAGGTCCAGTTGGAGGTTTTGCTGTAGCAGATCAAAGGCATCACAGTGGAATGACAAACATCAGTAGACTTTTTAGCACACTTAAGAAAGACTTCTCAGGTTGACTTGTTGTTAGCCACGTCTAGAGCCTTTTAAAGCATGACCTTACAATGAATAGCTAATACAAACAACACATATCAACCGCTGTTACTAAATATACTGTATAGTGACTACAAACGTACGATCACTAGTCGAGTTATTTGTTACACACACATTTGAAAGTCAACATGAAATGCTTTTTACTTTTTTGTTTTTATGTCAATTTTACTCACTGTTTTAGCAATTTTGGTATTTGCTTTTGTCATTGTATGATTCATTTTTTATGTTTTTGTTTATTAAACATTGTAGTGCTTTTATTTTTGTGGCAACATCTAAATGTTTCCTTTATTTAAGTTTTTACAAAAATGTTTAGGTCAATACTTAATTTAATATCAATGAATAAAAACGTTTTCAAAGTTGAATTTGAGTAAACTAAAATAAACTTGATGTCAAGTACTGACAAACACCTTTGAAGTGTTTTTTATCAGTGCGTGGAGGTCAAAGGTCAAGATCACCCTCCAGAGCATCTCCATCTGTCCCGATTCAAATCTCACATGATTTGCTAATATTTCTTCAAATTCAGTTCCATTTCAACTTTGTTGACTATTGGTAAGATTTTTTTGACCTGACTCGATGGGTGTTATGACTATTGGGTCAAATCAACCATTAGCCCACACGGCTCGACGTCAATGAAAAAGTCATTTAAAAAATACAGCTAAGAAGGTTATTGCACTTTAAAGGAAACATTTCTTGTGCAGAAACAATGATAAATCCCGCTTAGAAAAGTAAATATTGGTTCGGTTTGGATTTCATGTTGACTTTGATAAACAAACACCTACAACAACAACTGAAGGAGGACAAAGATCAAACTGGCCATTGAAATAAATACTTCAGACTATATTTGAAGGGTCGGAATTGTTCTTGTATAAACCTGTCAGTGGGGAGAACAGCAGCAAAGCTTTGTTTAGTTTGATCTCTTTCATATACAGCCATCTAGATACTATATTGGAATTCCTGCAAAAACAAACTGACTTTGATAGGACTGTATTTGTTGTGTTGCTTTTCAAAATGGTCTTACTGCCTTCGTCCCATGTATCTCGCTGTCGTTTCCCTTGAACTCACACAAGCCGTCCAATTAAACCGATTCAATGAAACGTCAGATTAGACATTTGACTTCGCCGCTCTAGACTAAATGGATCCGGATTTGTTTATATTCTTGCTGACCCGAACCCAGCTAAGCCTCTGATGTGCTGCTACGTCGTCTGGCTGCTGGTTTGGGTTTTCAGGTTTAACCGCTTTGACTCATCCAGAAATGATAATGGTCACCAGTTATTCACCCTCACGTTGGTTCATACCTGTATGACTTTTCTTTTATGCAAAAGTCATATGGGTTTGTAATAGAGATGCACCGATATATCGGCCGATAATCTGTACCCGGCTTTCAGACGATAGTTTAACAACAGCCGTTGATGAGTGCCGATATATCCTGTCAATCAAAAGAGGACAGGAAAGCGCAGTGAATTTTTGCTCTGTAGAAAAGGTTTTAAGAGACATCACCAGTTTAATTCACACATCGGCAGATTTCATTCGGAATAATCTGCTATCGATTTTGGTGGAGAAATTAAGTATCGGTGCAGTATCGATCGAGTTTGTTACATTATTGGGGTGGGTAGAAGATGACAGAATTGTCATGTGGACCTTTAAGAAGTGATATTTGTCTTAAATGTACTGTCGCAGTACCTAATATTTTGATACCATAGCATTGTTTGTTGTTTGCATTTCACTGAAGTACTTCAATTAAAATAATAGCGCCTTTCTGCCGTTCCCCCTACGGATGGTGAGACTAAAGGTTGATATGTGCTCTCTGCTAGGGCCCTAAGCCTTAATCACTGTTGGCTGTGTGTGTGTGTGTGATATTCTCTGCTGAATGCACTCTCACACACTTCATTGTGTAGATATTAGTCAGCTCCCCTCTGAAGGTTACATGTTTTGGTCCAGTTGGCAGCAGACTCATTCGCTGGCACTGTCTTCTTCACTTACCGGGCCAGAATCGTTTTTGCCCCCTCAACATTAAGCTGTAATGGTTCCACGTCTCCTCCTTGTAACCTTTGTGTCATTCCATGGGTCGTGATGGGCTCATTCTGAAGACCACACGCTGTTTCAGTTCCTTTAAAAAAACTGAAGGAAAAAAATCACGAAAGTCTGCTTAAAGCCCATGATCCTGTGTCACGCCAAATCCCAATTCTTGGGGATGTTACTGTTTGTAATGCCAGGTTTAAAAGTATTTGGTTTATTGTTTAATTATGTTTGTATTGACAGAATAAGCTGGAAGAGAATAACCGCCATAGATATGTATACATAGGTGCCTAATTTAACAGCTCCAAACACATTGCCTCCATTTTAGAATGGTCACTCACATTTAAATCACTCACAATAAAAATAAATGAATTTTCCATGGTACAAAGACTTTTTGAACCAAGGTTACTTTTTAATGTTGTGTTAGTTAATGCCTTTGTCTTGTATTGTGTTAGTTTAGCAATTTTAATGTTTGGGTCTAGACAACAGCATGTGCATAACTACGGATGTAGATGTACTGTCAACTAGCTCTTGAGTGTTCACAGACCAAATTTGACTGTTCCAATATGGCGGACCATAGAAACAGCTACTAATGAGGCATCTATATATACATCTTTATGCGTTTGCCAAAGCAAAATGCTTATTTGGTCTTGCAGCATTGTCAGAGATGGACAGATTTTTTTGGGCACTTGTTTGTGGTACATCAAGCTGGGAGACCTTATAAATCCAGCTAATGCTGGTTTACAATGAAACACAGAATGTACAAAGGTTTATGAATAATAACTTGGGATCTAAAGACTTTGGATGTGCATGTAAAGAGGAATATTTTTTGACCATTTGTTTTGTTCATATCGTTTTCGAAAAACAACAAATTATCCTTTTCAATGGTTGAGGATGTGGTTCAACAAGTTACATTTTAGGAAATGTAATCTGGCATTTTTGGTTTAATTTGGCTCAAAACTTTATTTAGTAGACAATGTCCTCTGTCAGAATCAGATTTTCTCTGTACCCAATATTTCTCCTCTGAATTCAACAGTTCAATGGCTCTGTTAGCTGATGTCTGTAGCTCTGATATGCTGAATATTACTCATGTCTTTTTCAGTAATCTAATTCATCGGTGACAATGTTGTTAAAGCGTTCCTTACAAATGATGACTTGTTGTGCAATAAAAAGATAACATTGGCATACAAAAGCTTCCTGTCTTGTTTTCTTTATATAATGATTTGTACTTCATGGGATTTGTTTACCTCATGCCCAGTCTTTGACACACGCTTTACCACCCACCCTACAGTCACACCAACAGAGTTCAAGATTGGGTCATGCTGACGTGTTGCTCCTGCAGGAACGTTTATTCGAAGTGCACTTCTGACCTGATAAACCAGACCCAGGTTTGCTAATCAGGATGCATCTATCTCAGAGAGCTTTGTGTTCTCTGGTTTCAGAAAACCCTCCGACCCCCAAATACTAACAAACAGATCTGAAGAGGAACAGGACCATAAATTTGGTTATATGAAGGTAAACCAATACTGCTCCTCTCTCTTTCTCTGTTCCAAAATCTAGTGAGGTGTCTTTTAAGGGAATGTGTAAAGATGCTGCCTACCTGTTACAAGAGCTTATGAATCAGGAGTTTATCTGTAAACCTTGAAACGCTTGTATGCAGCTCACTGGGTTTTGGAACAGAGCCTCTTTCTCTATCTCTCTCTCTCTCTCTCTCTCTCTCTCTCTCTCTCTCTCTCTCTCTGTCTCTCTCTGTCTCTCTCTCTGTCTCTCTCTCTGTCTCTCTCTCTCTCTCTCTCTCTCTCTCTCTCTCTCTCTCTCTCTCTCTCTCTCTCTCTCTCTCTCTCTGTAGACGGTGGCTGTGCTGCATCACTGATGAGGTGTCTGTGTCTCAAATCTTCCCAGTGGAACGTGTCAGTTCTGAGGTCAGCCCAAGGATTCCTATCGCATGACCACCCACGTACACGACTCTGAACAATAACAGTCACACCGCAGTATGTATGCAGTGCATAGGATGACATTTTTGTGTTGTATGATGAGCTGCTTCTCTACCATTTCTTTTCTTGGCTTATAGTTCAATTAGTTTGGAATTGAAGTTTTCAAGGTGTATGATGTGTGGCTTTTAGTCAAGCCATCTGTGGGCTAGACTTATTACAGTGACAAAATCAACCTTTAGCAAATTAAACTAATTTCTCTTTTGGGAAAAGGTCATGTGACCTTTATAATAAGATGTGACGCAAATTGTCCGTTATTGTTAATCGTGTGCCATAATACATGCCGTCACACACTGTAAAAATAGTAGACAGTGTGCATGGGCTAGTGTGCAAACATATGGTAGACAGATGCAGGTTTGCATTAGTGGTCCCGTGAAACCGTTTGTTAGTCATACAGATGTGTAACAGAAAAACTAGGTAAATATTTACATCTTGGACAACGTGATGATTTTGAGATATGATGTTTATCGTGGAGAAAACGAGGGCACATTTTTCAGCTGGGTTTTATGGCGTCTCTCTCGCAGAAAGAAAAACGCTCCGCCCTGATCTTTGAAGCTCTAAAGCATTTTCTGGTTGTTTTCTTGATATCCCGTTGGCCTATTTCCATAAATCAACACACTCTTGCTCTTTTTGTTCAGCCCAAAGTATTTTTCCTATCTGCAGCTGCTCGTCGATAAAAAACAGAAAGATTTTCCAGAGAGATTTAAACCAGGCAGCGATCCGCTCGGACGGGCCCCGAGGTCATTTATCACGGGACCGTCTCAACGCCGACTCGAGTTCAGCCCAATTCTGAATGTCAAAATTTGCATTTCATCACTTGGCCTCTGAAATAATGGGAGAAGAAACTGCTTAGTCTTACAGTATGCACGCTTTACAGCATGCATGGAATACCCAATGATGTATCTTAAAATATGCAGTAAATTTAATCACAAAAAGTACTCTGGCCGCATACTATTGCATATTTTGGACCTCTGCGTATTTACTGTATATGGAATATTTGCACACTGTTCACCATTTCACAGATCTTTGTAAATCATTGAACAAACATTTTTATCCAGACATACCTATATCTGGGTTGTCTTGATGGAAAGTTTGTGATGTTGACTTATTTTAAGGATGAAGTACATACATCATAGTGTATGATGGGCACAGACTGCAATATTTTAGTCCTAGACCATGATTTAGCCAGAGGATATCAAAACATGCTTGATATTTTGATGTGATTTTAAAACACATCACGTCTACCCATCCTGATGTGCATGGGGGGTTATTTTGTGACTCAGCACACAGAATCCCTACAATAAATATTGCAGTCATCTTTTTGTGTTTGATCTCTGTGTGTCTTTGTTATGTATTTTGTGTTTGTTGTGTTTCAGTGTGACCTGGTGGTTAGAGAGTTGGGCTTGTGATCAGAAGGTTGCCGGTCCGAATCTCAGTGCCAGCAGGTCATGACTGAAGTGCCCTTGAGCAAGACACCTTACTCCTGATTGCTCTGCAGTAATGTGCCACTGTAGAAAAAAAAATACTACTTGTAAGTCGCTTTGGATAAAAGCGTCTGCCAAATGTAAAATGTAAATGTTTGTCTGTGTGGGATTATTGTGTGTTTGTTGTGTTTCTGTGTAAGTTTCCAGCAACAAGGAGCGTGAATCTGTGTGAGTTTCTGTGTGTTTGTTGTGCTTTTTGTGAGCATGCATCTGGATGAGTTTGTTGTGGGTTTTGTGTGTTTTTTGTGTTACTGTGTGTGTCTGTTGCGTCTCTGTATAAGTTTGTTGCATTGCTGTGTGAGTCTATTGAGTTTTTTGTGTTTGTTTTGTTACTGTGTGTGTTTGTTGTGTTTTTGCGTATGTTACATTGTGTGTTTGTTGTCTTTCTGTGGAAGTCTCCAGCAACATGGAGCATGAATCTGTGCCAGTTTGTTGTGTTTCTATGTCTTTGTTGTGTTACTGTATGTGTGTTTGTTGTGCTACCGTGTGTGCGTTTTTGCCTGAATCTGTGTGAGTTTGTTGTTTTTTTGTGTTTGTTTTGCTACTATGTGTGTTTGTTTAGTGTTTTTGTGTTTTTGTGTAAGTCTACAGCAATAAGGAGCATGAATCTGTGCAAGTTTGTTTAGTTTGTTTGATTAATTGCGTGTTAATGTCATGTGTGTGTTTGTTGTGTTTCTCTTTGAGTTTGTTGGATTTTTGTTGCATTACTGTGTGTGTGTGTTTTTCTGCATGAATCTATGTGAGTTTGTTGTGTTTCGGTGTGAGTTTGTTGTGTTTTTTTGAGTTTCATTTGTTACAATGTGTGTTTGTTGTGTTTCTGTGTAAGTCTCCAGCAACACGGAGCATGAACCTGTGTGAGTTTGTTGTGTTTTTTTGTGTGTGTGTTTCTGTGTAGGTTTTTTGGGTATTTTGTGTGTCTGTAGTGGTACTGTTTGTGTTTGTTGTGTTTCTGTGTAAGTCTCCAGCAACACGGAGCATGAACCTGTGTGAGTTTGTTGTGTTTTTTTGTGTGTGTGTTTCTGTGTAGGTTTTTTGGGTATTTTGTGTGTCTGTAGTGGTACTGTTTGTGTTTGTTGTGTTTCTGTGCAAGTCGCAGCAACAAGGAGCTTGAACCTGTGTGAGTTTATTGTTTTTCTGTGTCTTTGTTGTGCTTTTTGTGTGTTTGTTGTGTTTCTGTGTAAGTCTCTGGTAACAATGAGTCTGTATGACTTTGTTGTGTTTGTTTGATTCTTTTTGTGTTAATGTAATGTGTGTGTTTGTTGTAATACTGTGTGTTTTGAATCTGTGTGAGTTTGTTGTGATTCGTAATGTGTTTGTTTGGTCGATGTGTGAGTTTGTTGTAATTCTGTGTGTGTTTGTTATGTTTCTGTGTTAGTCTCCAACTCCGTCTCACAGCAGTTTGTGACATAGTCACGAGATTTTGAATCTTTTGATTTGTGTTCATGGAAACAAATTCCCCTCTTTCTTTGTGTCAGTCGGCACGATTTCAAAACACATACAGCGTGATTGTATATTTATTATTTCATAACGGGGGATGTTGTACATATTTTACGAGGTGGCTACAAATCACCCCTTACCCCAACTCCAAAAATTGCAGGTGCAAAGGTTAATTTAGCTAAGAGGCGCATATTTTACGGGGTGGCAAAGCAACAATAAAAAAGTAATTTTCATCTAAATGTTTTGAATACCAGAATACATTCATGCATTTGCCAGGCGCTTTTATGCAAACAACAGTGTATTTCAGCTATAGATTTGTTTCCTGGGACTCGAACCCACAACATTTTCATGGTTAACACAATGTGCTATCAAATGATCTACAAGAACACAGAATAAATCAGAAACCTAAGTCCAGCACAAATGTGTGACATAAAGCTCAGTTAGAATTACTGGGTCATTACAGCATGTACAGACCCAGCAGTCATTCCATTACTGTAATCAAAACAAAACATCATTCAACACAAGTGCTTCAATTTATTACAAAGCTGACGGCCAAGCGCACGGCCTCTATTGATCAGACCTTCATCTCATCCGCTGTATACAAAAGCACCGGCAGTTTACTGGACGTTTACTCTCATTTGTGGCATTGTTTTTTGAGATATGGCACAAAATGCACGAACATGCGTAAGGTGCTTCATCATCTGTAAGCTCCGGTCTGCCGAGAGAAAATAGCTAAACACTCGCTGAGCTTCCCCGGGGAGACATTATCCACAAAACAAATCTGAATACAGGTCTCGCTGGCTGCATGCCCCTGAAGAAAAAATACACTGTCGTTTAGAGTCACTAACTATTTAAAACTAATTCATATTTTTCCACATTTTAGAATAATAGGAAACTCAATAGGAATAAGACAGGAATTCTTAATAAATCTGTTTCATTTTATCATTTTTAGTGTAGTCACACTTGTTCTCTTGTAATTTTATCAAGCAGCTTTTTGAGGTCTCACCCCAAAATGCTTTTATAAACAGTATTGAATGAGTTTGCATTTATTCGTACAGCTTTTGCCTGCTTTTTCCTCCAAGTCATGCAAAAACGTTTTTTACATGTTCACTCTTAAAGAAAATGGTGCTTGAAAGGTTCTTCACATAGATACCAAACAGATGTGCACAACGTGAAGGAAAACATAATGGTATGTAAATAAGAATATGTAAATTACTGAAATTTGACAAAAATGTCAAATAGATCTTTATAATTCCAATGCGACGATTTGCCTTCAGATCAAAATGGTTTTAATATTTTTGTCAAATGACCCTACATTTTTGTACTGTGGTTCCACTTTACAGTAAGGTTGTATTTGTTAACGTTGGTTGATGCATTAGCTAACTTGAATAAACGATATTTTCAACAGCACTCATTATTTTCATCTTCCAGTAAAACTTTGCAGCAGGTTTGCCAGTAATTTACTGTAGATTGAATCATTACTTAGTAGTTTCCTATTAGAGTTCAACTTTACTTAATCCAAAATGAAAATACTTTGACTTTTGAGATTCAAAATGAGCATTGGAAAAAAAAGGATATTCTTCCAAAGCATTTTTGTTTTGTTTTCTAGTAAAACGTATTTAAAATTTCTCAAATTACGAGACATTGAGTAAGATAAGATACGATACTTGTTTCATGAAAGAAAATATAAGAACTAGGTAAGTTCATGTTCAACAACATTGTAAATTAAATATACAGTAAGATACCGGCTTTACAGTGTACGCTTAAAAAGTTCCATCTTTTAATGTTAGTTAATGCACAATGAAATAAACAATTGAAGTGCAATTGACTAACAGGAACAGATTTAGATTTAGAAAAGCTAAAAAAAGATCATGTCAGCTAATTACTAATATTAACAAATACCAACCTATTAAAAGGTTAACGTAACTGGTACTTTGTGTATATTTTTTACTCAAATAATTGATATACATTGGGAATGGGAATGTAAATGTGACATAAGTGCAGATTCTCACCCATCATCAACACCATTTCAGTGTTAAATGATAATTGAGTGCCGTAACGCTGTGTGAAATGTCTGTAGATGTCATAAACGTCTGAGCATAACCTAGAGGAAGATCACTGGACTGTTATGTAGTGTCACTCTAATTTCTCACCACACTTCCACAAGAGATGCACTTAATGAGAAAGAGAGAGCGTTGCCATTTTCCCCAGGGATTATCTTTAAAGGCTCAGCTTCACAAAGTTCACCGACAATGCACTAAATGTCTGAATAAATCATGTATTCTTCCAGAATCCGACCCCTCTTACCCGTCAGAGACAGAGAGAGAGAGAGCTGTCAGCCTTCACTGTCTGTTTGGAGATGTGAGTGATGCTTTTTCCTGGACTAATTACTCTGAAACAAAACACAGCTTTGAAGTGTGTGTGAGTGAGAAAATGAATGTGTGTGGTTGACGGGTGTTTAAGCTCACAGCCTTTAGGAACGAGCTGTCAAATGTTTAGCACGAAGGTCTTGACGTCATCCATGAGTCAGGCATCACTTGGCCACGTGAAATGAATCTCCTACGATCCACCTGATGTCGTGAGACATTTATCTGTCCTTGATGCTCTATCTCACATCTCTCAAAGACACGTTTTACGGAGGTATTCGCACAAACAGCATCGAAGTGACAGGAAGTCTTATTCCCATGGCATGAGTGATGAGCATTTGAATAAAGCAATATTCAAATCGCACAAGTTTTCATTAAGGAGGTAAAGCAGTGTTTCACGGACATTATGAGTTATTTTCTACATACACCTTATAAAAGTACAAAGTATAGTATAAACACCCAACTTAACAAACGAATCAACACAATCTCACGACAATTCGTCATTGATGAACAGGTTTGGGGCGGGGCTTCCTTATTGTATTTTTCTAATAATCGCATGTTTCTTTGCAACTCGCATTCTACGAATTCATACAAATTAGCCGCCTCGTAAAATAGGTTCAGATCAAACTGAAATAAAAATATCTTGGACGCAAACCTTTTTTTTGTCAACTATCTGAGTAAATATGTTGTTACTGTGTTGGGTGTAACTAGTTACTAAGTAATTACTTTCTGTAATTTAGTTACATTTACTTCAGCTGTAATTCGAATAAATACTGTGTGTAATATATGTGACCCTGGATCACGTCTTAAGTAGCACGGCAACATTTTAGGTAAAAGCTAAAAATACATTGTTTATACATATCCTAACAACCCATATATCAGTAACAAGCTTTCTTATCCAGCTTTCAGATTATGTAAAAATCTCAATCTTGAAAAATGTACCCAGTGTCACATAAGTGTTGGCAATAGTGGAAAAAAATTCAAAGTCTAACTTTAAAATGTGTTCTTGCTAATGTATAATTCTCACATTTGGTGAGTTAATAAGAGTACCTTATGTTGTTTTATATAATTTATTTGAATGAATTAAAAGAGCCGTTTCATGTCTATGCTTGAATCACTTAACTGATCAAGGTTGATATAGGATAAAGAAAGTAATTAGTCATTCAATACTTTTTGTAGAAAGTCATTTGTACAGTAATCTAGGCTATTGCATATGTAATTAGTTACTAGTAATTCGTTACTTTTTCAGAGTAACTTGTCCAACACTGGTTGTAACCCAACAAAAAATATTGTGGTAGTAAACTGTAATAACATTTCTAGATTCTAAAGTGTTTTTGAACCTTTCTATCTTATGGCATGTTACATTCGTTACAACAGTTTATCATTTCACTACTTACGACTGTAACCTCCGTTCCCTGATGGATGGAACAAGACGTTGTGTTGACAGACTGACTGGGGTTTGATCTCCAGTCAGTCTCTTAACACAACGTCGAGAGACGACTGAAGGGGAACAAAGTTTGGTAATTTCTCCAATATACATTTGCATTACATTTAGTCATACAGCAGATGCTTTTATCCAAAGCGACTTATAAATGAGGTAAACAATGGAAGGAATACACCACAGTGTACTCTAGTAAATACTAAAGTTTTTTTTCAAGTCAATGGTAAATGTACTGCTGACAAACCATCAATGAAATGATTATAAGGAATTTGACTTAAGGCTGCTCACTACAACAACTGTAATATAATCTTCAACGTCTCATTCTTAAATTGTATACATTATTTTATAGTGATTTTACACTTACAAGTTAATGTTACTGTGGGTAATATATATTATTTCTTTCATAGAAGGACTTGATGAGGAATGATTTCTGGAGTCTGTCAGAAATTGCATTTAGAATCAGTTTGATTTATGTGTTGGTCTGCAAACACATCATTAGAATATTTGTTTTTCCAGTTTCAATATTCAAAAAAGTTTTATTTCACAAGATAAATGTACTTGGGAGGCAAAATCTAAAGTTAACAAAGGTTTTGGATAACAAACTAGTTATTTGGCAAGTGAAAAAATAAAAAAAGAGGCTTATTTTTATCTTTATGTATGATGAAATTTATAGAGAAACCTTTTCTTTTTTGCAGAATTTGTAGTGCCAAAATACAATGACAACTTATTTTACCCGCATTACATCCCATCTGTGACCGTATTTGTATAATCCAAAGAAGAATTTTATGGCTCACGTGTTTTCTCTTCTATAGCTCAAATGTGATTCAGTTTTCGGTTGCGTTTCATTTTAATATCTACTTCGTCTCAGATGTTTCTCCTAAAATAGCTTTAGAAAAAAACAGTTGGAACAATTGTTGAAACTCGTAAAAGGTGTAAAATGAACGTAGACTGTAGAGGAAAATAATGTGGGGGTAAATTTGATGAGAAATGTTTGAGATCTGAGCTCGGTTTGAGACATTGTTGACATCTCTTCTCAAACTCTAATGGAGACATTTGTCAGATTTGCGATTTTTTTGCAAAAAAAAAATTAAATCTCAATGTGTTTTCCTGGTGAAATAAAGGTTATATCAGGTGAACTACTGTATCTGAGACGCAGATAAGACTTGCAACAGATTTGTTCTTCATTTAATCTGAATTATGTCGAGGAGAAATAGAAAAGAAGTGAAGATATTAAAGAGATCTTGTGATTTTTTTTATGTGATGTTTTCAGATGAGCAGTTATCTTGACGCTAGAACACGTCAAGATAACGTGTGGCACTTGTCACTATATTGAAGCTAGAGAAGCTGCACTTTAAGAGCTTTTCATCAAGCTGCCATTTTATGCTTTCAGGTTATTTTAATAGGTGTATTGGTGAGAATACTGTGTTGGTATGTTTATCAATTATCTTCAAGCAATCTGTAGATGTCAGGCAAATTTCTCTTGGGGGGCTGCTAGAATTTTCTAGTTTTATTTAATAAACACTGCATAATGGAATTTATAGTCCGTCTGATATTTGTCATGGGTTTTGGCTTGCATAACCATATATGTTTTGCTTATAATCAATACGTTGTCTTGTACAGCTGCTATAAAAAGCTTTGGATAAAAAGTAGGGATGCACCGATACCGATGCCAGTATCGGGTATCGGGCTGATACCAAGCTCATGTACCCGTACTCGTAAAAATTCCCCAATACCAAAGACTGATACCTCACGTGACGTAATTGACGGAATGTTCCAGTTCACACAGAGACACCTGCCGTAGCAGACACAATGTCATAGAGTGTTCACACCTAAATCGTGCTATTCGTGAGTAGTTGGACGCTTGAACATTTTGAGTTTACTCGCTTCTTTCGGGCGTGGAATTCGCGTCATTCGCGAGTGAAAGTCGCGTAATGGGAGGGGCTTCTGGCAGGCGGCTTCCGTCTTATTGCGAAATGGCGGACATGGATTTTGTTGAGCAGGTAGCTGCGCATTATGTGCTGGAAGGCTGAAGATAAACATAGACTCGTTCGGCGCCGTGTCTGGGTCCAGAGGCGCAGTCGTTCAGAGGCGCAGTCCTTCATTGTAGTTTCAGATTTCTGCCTCCGCTCGCCACATCAGCAACCCACAGGAAACCCTCTAGATCTGATCTTCACAAGGTACTGCTCCACTCATCACTCTCAGGTCTGCTCCCGCACCTTCATCGGAGTTAACAGCTGCTGATTTTGCATCGTTCTTCGTAAAGAAAACTACTGCCATCAGCAGCCAGTTCTCTACGTCACCACCTGTCGAACCCGCCCACATCCCTGACACGTGTGTGCTCCCCACCTTTTCTCCTCTGTCTGAAGCTGATGTCTCCAAGGTCATTGGCTCCAACCACCCTACCACCTGCCCACTGGATCCCATCCCCACCCATCTCCTCCAGGCCATCTCTCCAAAGGTTGTGCCTGCTCTGACCCACATCATCAACTCTTCGCTCACCACTGGGACATTTCCCACAGCGTTCAAAGAGGCCCGCATCACACCGCTTCTAAAGAAACCCACCCTGGACCCTACACTGCTGGAAAACTACAGGCCTGTCTCCCTTCTTCCCTTCATCGCCAAAGCCCTGGAGCGAGTTGTGTTCAACCAGCTCTCCTCCTTTCTCATGCAAAACAACCTCCTGGACAGCAATCAGTCTGGGTTCATGACCGGTCATTCCAAAGAGACTGCACTGCTCTCAGTCATCGAAGCCCTGAGACTGGCAAAAGCATCATCCATGTCATCTGTGCTCATCCTACTGGATCTGTCTGCTGCCTTTGACACTGTCAATCATCACATCCTCCTGGCTTCTCTCAGTCCTATGGGTGTCTCTGGAATGGCGTTGCAATGGTTTGAGTCCTACCTCTCGGGTAGGTCATTCAGAGTATACTGGAGAGATGAGGTCTCCGCATCCCAACAGCTCAACACGGGGGTCCCACCGGGCTCAGCGCTTGGACCGCTACTCTTCTCCATTTACATGACCTCCCTTGGCTCGGTCATTCAGAAGCATGGCTTCTCCTATCACTGCTATGCCGACGACAGACAACTCTACTTGTCATTTCAACTGGACGATCCGACGGTCGCTGCTCGCATCGCGGCATGCCTGAGTGACATCTCGCTTTGGATGAAGGATCATCAGCTGCAGCTAAGCCTTGCAAAAACGGAACTGCTTGTGATCCCAGCCAACCCAAAGATTCACCACAACCTTGCCATTCAACTAGGCTCATCAACGATTACACCGTCCAGCACAGCCAGAAACCTGGGAGTGGTAATCGATGATCGGCTTAACCTCACAAGTCATGTTGCCAGCACCACCCGGTCCTGTAGATTCATCCTCTACAACATTAGGAAAATTAGACCTTTCCTATCGGAGCACTCTACGCAAGTCCTAGTCCAGGCTCTTGTCCTGTCCAAACTGGATTATTGCAATGCGCTTCTGGCTGGACTTCCTGCTTGCACAATCAAACCTCTCCAGATGATCCAGAATGCGGCGGCAAGAGTGGTCTTCAATGAACCGAAGAGAGCGCATGTAACTCCGCTCTTCATCAGGTTACACTGGCTCCCTGTTGCCGCCCGCATAAAGTTCAAAGCTATGCTCCTGGCCTACAAGACCAACACCGGATCTGCACCATCGTATCTCCACTCGCTAATGCATATCTATGTTCCTGCCAGATCACTGCGGGCTGCAAAGGAACAACGACTAGTTGTACCATCCCAAAAAGGAAAAAAGTCACTTTCCCGTACCTTCTCTGGATCTGTTCCACATTGGTGGAATGATCTACCAGCTGCTACAAGATCAGCAGACTCGGTTGCCATCTTTAAAAAACGCCTTAAAACGCATCTCTTCCGTCAACACGTCGCTGATTGATTTTTCCTAATTCTCTTCCCTTTCCTTCTTTATAAAAAAAAAAAACCTTACTAACCTCACTATTCTTAGCTTTGTATATTGTGCTAGGCTTTAATGAACTAGTTTGATGCACTTATGTATTTTGTTGCCTATGTTGTTATACTTGCTTCCAATGTTTCCTCATCTGTAAGTCGCTTTGGATAAAAGCGTCTGCTAAATGACTAAATGTAAATGTAAATGTAATAATTACGTCCCTACTACAGCAGGCTCCTTTTTGGTTAATGTGGCGCTAATTTTTGCCAAAGTTCAGATTTTTCAACTCGCGCGAATAATGCGAACTTCACGCCGCCTCATTCGCGTGAATCGCACCGCAACAATGTCTATGAACGAAGATCCAAAACACACGCAATTACCATCACATCTGCAACAGTAGCAAAACAGCCTTACCTACATCGGAAATTGTAATGCGTGCGCACAAGAAAGTGTTCTGTTTTTTTTCCAGCCAATGTCCCTTCAACGGTTCCGTACTATCGCGTCTTTGCGTTGACTAAACATGTAAATCACTCTCTCTTAATGCTTAATTCGCGCTTAGCAGTGTGGAAATATTTAAAAATCAATGATGACGACCCACGCATGGTAATCTGCATGCTTATGTCCTCGGTTTTGCCCTTTGGAGGTTATTGGACACTGTGAATTTTGGCTTTGAAAATTTTTGATTGATTTATTTTTTCATAATATGAGTTGAAGTTTTTAAAAATAAAGATGCTGATATGTTCATTAGTCTCATTGTGTTTTCTTAGAAAATTGCCACAAACAAAAAAAATCTAGCATCGGTATCGGCGAGTACCAGGGAAAAAAGTATCGGTATCGTACTCGATCCTTAAAAAGTGGTATCGGTGCATCCCTAATAAAAAGCGTCTGCGAATAAATGTAACAATGAAAAGTGTAAAAAACGCCATATAATTAAAGCTGACTTGACATTGCAAGTGTCACCTTATGAATTTGTTTTACTGTAGAAACATTTCATATACAAGTTACTTCAAAGTTTAACTTTTTAGGAAGTTTAACTTTTGCATTTGAAGTGAAACTTTAGAAAATAGTTATAGTTATAGCACTATAGTTTACCCATGGTATTTGTTGTAAAAATAATGCTCACTATAATAACCGTAGGTTAACCATGAAATATGTAATAATTTTGAAGCCTTACCTACGGACGCCGTAAAGTGCCAAACAAAACAACAAATCGCAAAACAAAAAACAAATCTAAAAGCCAAAAAACGACAATTACAAATCTGAAAACGCAACACCAAATCTGAAAACACATTAACAAACCATAAAGCGCAACAACAATTCCGGAAACAAAATAACAAATCAGAAAACACAACGACAAGTCAGAAAACACAACGACAAATCCGGAAACAAAATAACAAATCAGAAAAACGACAAGTCAGAAAACACAACGACAAGTCAGAAAACACAACGACAATTAGGTCAAACCGGAAAAGGTAGGTCTTTTGTGTGACCGGGGAGTTACTGCTGATTGGGCGGAACCCCTGACAATCAAGATAAACAGGAAGTACAGTTCTGTAGCTAGCGGTACAGAATAACAAGAAGAAGCAGCTGGCGGCAGTGTACACAAATATATAATGTACTGTCCTTATTGTGGGTTCAAATTTGGTATTTTGCATCTGCTCTGAAGGCATTCATGACATCGATTAATAGGGAATCGTTTTTTCGTCTGAATAAACCTGCATTCTTCAGGTGTCTTTCAAGAGAGCGCAAGCTGATCTTAATATCATGATATGTTAGAAGCATATATAGAATCACGCCATATGAATGTCCTTCTTGAAAGTAGTGCTGAACAAACTCCATTATTTTCTATGAAAACACACACCTGACTGTTTATCTTGATTGACAGGGATTCCGTCCAATTAGCAGTAACTACCCGGTCACACAAAAGACCTACCTTTTCCGGTTTGACCAAATTGTCGTTGTGTTTTCTGACTTGTCGTTGTGTTTTCTGACTTGTCGTTGTGTTTTCTGATTTGTTATTTTGTTTCCGGAATTGTTGTTGCGCTTTATGGTTTGTTAATGTGTTTTCAGATTTGGTGTTGCGTTTTCAGATTTGTAATTGTGATTTGGGATTCGTTTTTTGGCTTTTAGATTTGTTGTTTGTTTTGCAATTTGTTGTTTTGTTTGGCACTTTACGGCTTCCGTACTTACCTGATTAAATCTTTTTATTTTTTTATTTTTTGTAAGAAACACCTCAAAGTAAATTCGTCATTCAGAATTGTAAGAGAATCGCAATCTCTATTCGAAACAAAATCAATCAATCAATCAATCAAACTTTATTTATAAAGCTCTTTAAAACGACCGAAGTAGACCAAAGTGCTGTACAAAGAACAAAATGCAAGCAAAACAACTCATACAGCACAGACTTTCAATGTGAAATAAAAATTATGAACAAAACCTATTTAAACACAGCCTAGACATAAAAACAATTAAAAATAAACAAATAGTCAACTCCTGGTGTTAAAGGCCAAAGAAAAAAGATGGGTTTTTAAAAGAGATTTAAAATGAGTGAGCGAAGTGGCCTGTTTTATCTGCAGAGGCAGATCATTCCACAATTTTGGAGCTGCCACAGCAAAGGCGCGGTCCCCTCTGAGTTTACGATTTGTTTTGGGCACCTGTAGGAGCAGTTGATCAGCTGACCTAAGAGAACGAGTGGGTGTGTAAAAATGTAATAGCTCAGAGATGTAAAGTGGGGCGAGACCATTTAGTGACCATAAATAGCGAGACCATTTATTGTCATTCTCAATTTATCCAGAATCATGCAGCTCTACTAAAAACGACTATTAAGACCAAGAAAACAGGCACTTGATGATCCTCCCTTAACAGTCAGCAACAGTAATGCTGATGAGGATTCCGCCCTCACAAATCGTCTCGCACTGACGTCTTTTCCATACTAATCTCTCCCTCCAGAATACCCTTTGCATGCATTTATCCCAACGCTTGGCGCTTGCAAAATGTACTGTACATATTCAAATTGCAGCGTGATGTATATTCAGTGCAATGCTTGAATTTACAGCAAAGGTCTTTAACTTTTTGCTGATAAACTGAACAATATTTTATTTTTAGACCTAAAAATTTCATGTATGGCGGCTTATAAACAACTGCTACTGAGGCATCTATGCATATACTGTGTACATCCATGTGTCCAATGCCACGTCACCTCTCCACCGTTATTCATGTTTTTGCAGACATCATCCCCAGTTTTACAAAGCAGTATAGATGCTTATTTTCTGACTCATGTGACTAGGCTATTTCAGCTCAAAACAACATGACTAACACCCCGGCAATAGCTGCGACTTGAGGTTGACAAGATGTAACGTTTTATATTCACGGCTTTCTCGCTCTCACTGTGCCTCTCCGAGTTGACGCAATATTGCATTTCATATTCACAGCTGAGCTCCATGTTTTTTTTCTCTGTCTCGAGCTAATGAGGTTTGGGACAGGGTTTTTTGGCCCTGGATTCATCTAATTTATTTTGCTGAATCAAGCTTTGTGTTCCCGACACTGGCTCGGTTTCCCGAGACAGATCCGCTCTCCCTCTAGTCTCAGCATGCAGACCATCCGATGAATATTGAATAGAAATAACCAGCGACGATCTGATTGGCTCCTGGAGGAATACATGCTCAGAGGTGGCTGTTTCATAGCTCGGGAGATTTGATGGAGCTCTTTAAGTAGTCTCAGATGTTTCTCTTAAAATTGCTTTGTTGACATCTCTTTTGAGACTCTATGACAGCGACGTTGGTGAGATTTCAGATAAGTTTTCTCAAGAGAAATATCTGAAATGCACATGAGACATAAGCAAATGCTTCCACTTGCTCTCCTTTTTATCTCATTGACGTTGAAGTCAATTAATTGAGATGCTGAAACTTTTTTATGTGCTGCTGTTTTCTTTCATCTAGGCATATTTTTGTGGGTACACTCTTAAAAATACAGGTGCGATACCGTAAAAGAACCGTTTTTGTTACACAAAGAACCATTCAGCCAAAGGTTCTTGAAAGAACCGTCTCTTTCTTTCTTTTTTATAATATGAAGAACCTTTTTTGCAACAGGAACCTTTTGTGAAACAGAAAGGTCCTTCACATTGGTAAAGGTTCTTTATGGAACCAAAAGTTTATTTCTATGGCTTCGAAGAACCTTTTGAAGAACCTTTTTTTAATAGTGTAGGGTTCATGGTATTGAATCATGTTTTGGGTTTCTTATTAAATTAATAGTGTTTCAAATTGTGAATCAAACAATCACTTCATTAAATATTAAAAGGAGAACGCCACCAATAGCGTTTGCATTCATGTCATTTATTCTTGTATATCTTATTCCTCTGCCAACATGTCACAATGTATCCAGCACCATCATCCTGGAGCATCTTACTGATTATTTAGGATGAGCATCATCGCATCATTTTCTGACCACCAGAGCAGCTGACCAGAATAACCCAGCATCTGTGAGCTCTGTGCTCATCATTCCCCAGAGAACAACCAGAAGGGGAAACTGGAAGCTAAGCTTCAGAAAGCCGGACGAGAACATAATACAAATACAGCCCTTTAGATTCAATACAGTCTGCTGCAGTGTTCATCTCTCGGTGATATTGTTCAGTTTCTGTGGTGTTGGATCTCATGACCGCAGCTGATTCATTCATTTCCACAATCCCACTGAGAGAACATTCATCCTAGAAATGAACTAGAATCCAAAACTCCTCGTAATTCTGCAAAAGATTGTCAATCCGTACCAAAAGGTTTATAGCTGACTTTTAAACTACAAATACTTGCAGTCTACCTTTATATATACAGAAATACATAGAATAACGTACCTTAAATAACGTACATCAAATGACGCGTAATTATACTTGATATACTAACAGAAGAATATATTTTGCTCTGTACTATTTTAATGGAGATATACTTAAAAGTATAATGAAGCGTATTGCTGTCAAAGGGATAGTTCAACCAAAAGTGATAATTCTGTCATCATGTACTCACCCTCAGGTTGTGCCAAACCTGTATACATTTCTTTGTTTTGCTGAACACAAAGGAGGATATCTGGAAGAATGTCGGGTACCAAACAGATCTCATCCCCCATTTACTGCATAGTAAAAACAAATTTGATCTGTTTGGTTTCTTCCGAATATCCTCATTCACACAGGTTTGGCACAACCTGAGGGTGAGTCAATGATGACAGAACGATCACTTTTTATTAAATATTCACTTTGGTAAAGTCTTGTGACAGTGATGACACATACTAGTGTTTGACACGTTCAGTGTTGCATGCTGCATTTGAGAACATAAGCAGTAAAAGAGCACTGTTAAACACACGTCCATCGCTGTTGTGACTAACAAATATCTATGTTTGTTTTCATGTAAAGAGAATTAAATTCTCAGTTGTTGGTTTGTGGTTCATGTTGACGTGTCTTTGAATAATCAGAAGAAGCTTGTTACCATTCGAATGGAATAACTCATGTTTATTTCAAATCTATCTCTTGTTCTCTCAGGTGAGCTTAGCATCTGGTCTGGTGGAAAAACAAAGCTATAAAGTGATTCATTGGCAGGTATAGTTTCTTTCGCATTAGCATTCTGAACATCTCCGTCTTTCACAGAACAAAACAACATAACAAGAGGAAAAAGACGGTTTTGTGTCACAATCTAAATCGCTTACATGCTTGTTGTTATTATGAAGTTGCAGATTTTTAATAAGGGTTGTGAGGTTGTTTCTTAAGTGTTATACAACCAGTATTTTTTAATTCTGTTAGGGTGTTGTGAGAGTTTAAGCACATTGCTATGCAGTAGCTAAGGTGTCCTAGGTGGTTGACGTGGCGTGTGTCTCCACTTTAATGTAAGCCGGATGGATTTTTTCATCGTGCAAGTAAGGCTGTGTTGTGCTGGCACATGGACTTAAAGTTGTGGGTCTCTCTGTGCCATTTGTTTTGATAAACATGACATTTACTGTCCACTGGTTTCCTAACATTTTCCTAGAGCTGACTCATGCTGCACTATGACAGAGATCCCCACATCACTTTACTGTCCGCTGTAGTGCACACTACAAACGCTGCGCCCCGTGGATGTCTATTTATGGAGCTACTTTGTTCCGGCTCGGGGACTTCTGTCCATTGTGTGATGTCGTTGCGAGCCTCGGTGTGGTTTTCAATTGTTCTAGACGTCCAGAGGGATTCATGATGACACTAAATGGAAAAAGTTTGTTATGCTTCAATGTAAGGATGTGCTTAACCTTTAAAATGCGTCTAGTTGAACCTTTAAAATTTATTTATAAAATATATAAACATTTATATAAGTGGAAGTAACGTTTAAGTAGAATTAAATAATTAAATAATTGTATTTTCTCGCAGGCTTACTCATAACTTAGTTTTATTCTCGTATGTATATTGTTAATGCCAGGGGAAGCATTTTTTAATGTTTAGATTACATCAAACCAATAGAATCCAAATACCAGTGTACACTATTATAGTTTCCATTAAAACAAATACAACTCGCATTATAACCCTTAAATCCATAAAGTTTTCTATGGTGTTTTATTAAAGTGAGTTATTAGCTGATTTATTCATTTTCACGTATTTGGGAATTTAAAAACAACACGCGCGAGTGTGACACAGGCAGT